>NC_037680.1:1858554-2158554 GCF_003255815.1 Theropithecus gelada
GAGATCACTTGGACTCAGGAAGGGGAACATCACACACCGGGGCCTATTATGGGGAGGGGGGAGAGGGGAGGGATTGCATTGGGAGTTATACCTGATGTAAATGACGAGTTGATGGGTGCAGCAGACCAACATGGCACAAGTATACATATGTAACAAACCTGCACGTTATGCACATGTACCCTACAACTTAAAGTATAATAATAATTAATAAATAAATAAATAAATAAATAAAAGAATTAATTCTCCTATAAATGTTTGGTAGAATTTTCCAGTAAAACAATTTGAGCCTGGGGATTTGCAGCAAACAGGAGGTAGTTTTTAAATGATAAATTCAATTGCTCTAATAGTTATAGAACTATTAAAACTATCTACTTTGCATCAGGTGGATTGTGGTGATTTGTGTTTTTGAGGCACTGGTCCAGTGTAAGTTATATACTTACGTGTGTAGACTTGTTTGTAACATTCCATTGCTATTCCTTTGATAATATCCCATTTCATTCTTGATATTAGTAACTTGTGTCTTCTCTTTTTTTGTCAGTCTGGCTACATATTTGTCCATTTCTTTTATCTTATAATGATCCCATTCTTTGTTTTATTTTTTATTGTTTTTGTTTTAAATTTTATTGATTTCTATTTTAGGCTCATTTCCTTCCTTCTGCTTAATTTGGACTCATTTTGTTCTCCTTTTTCTAGATTCTTAAGACCAGAGATTATTAATTTTTACCTTTTCCTCTTTATATTTCCCATTCAACATTACTTTAGCTGTGTCCCACAAATTGGATATGTTGTATTTTTATTTTCTTTCAATTTAGTGTGCTATTTTTAAAATTCTTTGGAGACTTTCTCTTTGACCATGAATTATTTAGAAGAGCGTTGTTTAGTTTTCAGTCTGCCAATCTTTTACTTTTAATTGGTGTATTTAGACCACTTACATTCAGTGTAATTACTGATTTGTTGGGGCTTAAATCTGTCATTTTATTTTGTTTCTGTGTCTGTTGAGATTTCCACAAGACACATGAAGTAAAAAAGAAAATCCTTACAACTTGAATGTGTTGTTTCTCAATGCTGAGGTGCCTGGCCAGTCTGCCTTCTTCTCCCGCCTTTCTAAGTCCTCCTTAAATGTTCTTTTCCATCTAATGTCCAGGATTTTTCATTTTACTTATCTAGAGAAATAGGGGAAGATCCCTTTCACAACTCCCTAGAAGCAGAACGTCCTAAGAATTTTATGGCATTTCCCTACTTCCAATTCTCATCAGATTTATAGCACATATTTTTTTTATCACCCTGACAATTTATTAGAGCCTGGAGAGTGCTGATGTTCTTCAGCAGCTGTAACATGATCTGTCTTCAACCAGAAATGATATCTGGTTGGTTCCTTCATCAAGCCCAAAGCCAAAGGAATTCAGCCCATAACCTCTGGATGCATTTTTATGAATATGACCACTAAATAGAACATATACAAATATCAAAATATTGGCCTTATACTCACAAAATGAAAGAAAAAAGATATTCCCCAGTGCTTAGAGTGTTAACCCAAATATATCTGTCCCTAGGGAAAAATGTACTGTCCCCAGCTCCCAAATGACATGTGCCCAAAAACTCAACAGAATGTGAGGGAAGGCGGGGTAGGGATGCAATTCCTCTCTGTTGCAGGACTCTCCTAGGCAGCCGTCCCTCTGCAGGTGCCTGGGACCCATGACCTGTGCACCTAAACACACTTTAGATAAGACAGATGAGTGTGGAGCACAGTGAGCATGGGTGTAATGAAAAAGGAGAGGGACTGGATTGGAAGGATGGGGACTTTGGGGTGTGGGAGGAAGAAGCAGGCGAGGGATGTCGGGGAGATTCAAGAGGGCTGAATCTGAATCTCACACAAAGCAGCAGCAACTAATAACGTGTGAGACGGATTCATACAGAAGCAATAGTGCCAGCCTCTACTGCAGAATATGACTATAAGTGCAAGAAGAAAGCCAAAAATGTTGGAATGGGTGCTTGGAAGGGATACAGTGGAATCTGCTGTTTTATCTCATGATCTTTTCAGTGTTGTTTTGTCGAGTAACTATGTGCTTGCATTACAAAACTAAATATAAAATTAATGGGCTGATTCCTGCAGTTTCCCCTCTGCCTATCTCAGCTCAAGTACAACCCCCAACCCCACTTCATACCATCCGCATCTTTTTCTGCTGCTGACTTAGCCCATGCCACATCCCAACAGCAGTGACCGATAGCCAGAGCTCAGGTCATGACTGGGCAGATTTTCCCGGGCTGCCTGGTTCTGATCTTGGCCTTGAAGCCAACATTCAAGTCAAGTCAAATCAAAGCACATCAAATCAAATCAGCAAATGCTCACTGTGCACCCACTGTGAGGTGTGCAGAGGAGTGTAAGCCATGTTTGACGCACAAGGAGATACAGCTATGACGGAACTGGGCACACCTTCAAAAGATAGATTAAGAGAGAAGGGTTCACGAGTCTCCACAGGGCCTTCAAAGTGCACACTCGTCATGGGAACAGCCAACTGCACAGCTAGGCAGACATTAAACAGAATCGCTCCTTCCTCTTCATTTGACAAAGGAGGAAAGCGAGGCCCAGGCAGGACGGTGCCCTGCACCCAGCCTGTTCCAGCTCTCAGGGCTGAGGTGAGTTGCAGAGAAGTGAACCCGGAATCTCTCACATAGTTCAGAGGCAGGAGCAGTCACCAAGGGTTGTGGTGGCTGCAGAGGGTTCCTGGATGGAGAGGGCCTGAGTTAGGCCTTGGAAAATGGATAGTGGAAGAAAGGACCTTGACAAACAGCAGTGCTTTGTTCCAGTAAGACATTCTGCCTGGTATGAATGTTTCACCACAACTACGCAGAGGGCGGAGCTGGTATTCTGGGTACCAGAACTGAGTGAGCAGATTCTGTCCCTGCCTGAGAGCTGCTCAAAAGGGCAGCCAAGAACCCTGCACCAGCCAAGGTTCTGTCTGTACATACAGGAACTGTGGCTTTACCTCCCGAACATACTAATCTCTCCTTTGTTCTTCACTGCCACCACCACCTCCACCTGGTCCAAGCCACCTTCCTTCATTCCTGGACTGCGGCAGCAGGTCTTTAAACCGGTCTCCTCAAGCCCTCTCTGACCTCTTCCAACTGCAGGCAGCATGATGTGTAAAAGAAGCACACACACGGGATAATGCCAGCGAACATGTGGTGCCTCTTTAACATGTTTAACATCATTCAACACTTTCATGGATAAAGATAGTTAAAGATTTTTTTAAAAGCAGACAAAGCAACCTCATGAACAGAGTATACAGGTTCTGTCTGGTCCCTCACTTCCCTCCCGCACCTCCACAGCCTCCTGGGCACCATCTCTCTCTCTGTTCCACCCACACACCATCTTTGAGTCTTTCCTAAGCACCCGCTCCCACCTGCCAAAGGACCTTTGCACATGCTGTTCCCTCTGGAATGCTGCTTTCCCCTCTTCACTAATCAAGTCAGACATCAGCTGAACAGTCACGCTCTTCGCAAATATTTCCTTGATCCCCGAATAGGCCAGACACCTGGTGAGTCTTGTTCTATTGTACACTTAAGTATCTTCTTTAATTATTGGCTGTCTCTGCCAGGCTGTGTCCTACAAGAAAGTATCATGGCTTTCTTACATGACAATTTTAACAACAACGTTCAGTTTACTGTCAATTTCTTAGCTAATTACCTAAGTTAATATTTTATGAATGAATGAATGAACCTGAGACAAATTTGGTTTTTACTACTGAACAAGCCATTAATGGGAACGCCCACCCTGTGTCCAGCCCTTTGCTAAATAGTGTGCGTGCAGATAAAGAGGAGAAGACACAGTTTTGTTTCATGACTCACTGTCAAAGTGAGAAAGACAGAAGTGCACGTTTCTATCTGTCAAGATCAGCACATGCACCTCTGAGTAAAATCACCCATCACCCCTGCTTCCCCCATCCTGGAACAGCAAGGCTCTCACTGTGAAAGGTAGATTCTCTCTGGGTTGACCCTCAGGCTTTGATTCAGCCCCTTACTCCTTCAGCTGGTGACTTATTCTAGAAGTTGGATGGCCTGTGCTTCAGCAGCCTCTGGGGTTGTCTCTTAATTAAAGGGGGGTCAACAAGAGCCGTGAGTTTTTCAGAGAGACTCGCAGTCAGGGCTCTGCCGTGATCTTTGTGAAGGCTGGATGGAAAACCAAAAGGATCTCATGGGTCAGGCTTCCTAAGGAGACCAGAAACCCCCCACAGAGACCGAACCCTGCACCGGCAGCTGTTGAGCCTAGAGAGCTCCTCACCTTACAGTAGGAGGGCGCGGTGCAGCAAGAGAGTCACAAACGACAGCTCAGGGTTAAAGGCTCGGACACACCTGGGCACACACCTTTGCCAATTTTGTGAGCTGGGATGTGTTTTTACCTGTCTGAGCCTGAGTCTTTTCACACTTAAATCGATGTGAAAATAGGCCTGCCGTGGCTGGTTAATGAGATTGTTACATAACGTGCTCAGGGAAGCACAGAGCAGCCCTGGGTCCGTCTAAAACCCGCAGGAGGGGTGCAGGCTGGGCTTCCAGGGCAGGCTGGGTTGCCTCCTAACCGTGACCTTGAGCAAGACGCTGGGTGTAATTGTGCCATGAGGATTCACAGCATTCTAGCAGTGGAGGGGAGGTGGCCCAGTTCAATTTCACTGGAAGGTCAATAATAAAAGCTCCTGTGGACGCAACTCCCTCTCCAAGCCGAGCACCTCAGACGCTCTGTATGTGGTCTTTCTGTTCTCTCTCAAGGTAGGGAAAGGTCCCTAGGCGGGAAGCTCTCACAAAGACAGTCGTGTTCATACTTGAATCTGGGTTATTTTCCTGTTTTTAACAAAAGAGAGCCCTGAGAAAGCCACCAGCTGCTCAGCCAAGGTCGCGAGGGGAGGACAGTCCTCCGGCAGGAGGAACAGTTGAAGACGGCTCCCGCTGCTCTGGGGCAATCCGGTGACCGTGCCTGCCTTGGGGCCTCCATCTCTCCACGTCACCACCCCATGGTCTATTAATCTCCCCGTTTCCTACACACATTGCAAGAGAGGTAGGCAACGTGGGAGTGTCTGTGCTCCTGCCTCCTGTCTGGGTTCAGCTCTCAGGCTAGGACATACTCTACCAGATGAGCACAGCGGCCTCCCTGCCTGGCAGGAGCTGCTGGAAGCATAAAAAGTGGGTCGGTGCATCAGAGTCATTTGTCCCTAGGGAATGCACAGCCAAGCAGGAGAAAAATATGTTAATTTGGCCGGAACCAAAAGTATGTCTCTCAATGAGTCATGGTTGCAAGAGAGTTTGAATTAAGCCCCTGATGTATTCAGGCACGCATTCCTTCCTTCATTTGTTCATTTAACACCTTCTTAGAAAGGGTCAGACCCTGTGCAGGATGCTGGAAGTATCAGACCAAAGGGGAGGTCCTTGTAAAAACAAAACAAAACAAACAAACAAACAAACAAAAAACCACATAATGCAGAAGAAAGTTCACTGGGCTTTGTCCCCAAACTGAGTAGCTTTGAATTTGTATTCTGCCATTCACTTACTGAGTAGCCTGGAATTCAGCCACTTAACATATTTGAGACTTATTTTTTTTTTCGTCTGTGAAATGAGAACGGCAACCACTACTGTCTACGGTACTATGTAATATAAACGTGTCTACTTAGCACCCTGTGTTCGAGAAATATAAACTGCTATTGTTATTGCCATTATCATCAGTATTATTGCTACTAATCTAAAGAGATAACAGGTCGTCCTTCAGAAAACAACAAAACGAGGCAGAGCCGGCATGGGCTCCTACTTCACAAAAGTCTCACTTTCTGGGATGAAAAAGTGGAATGTAAAAGTTGGGAGACCTTCCCAGGAGAGAAATGCAGTGGCTTTAGTACCATTCATGGGTTATTCTTCCTCCTAGAATTTCCATCATTCATGTTCACAATACGAGGACTCTCAGAACAAGGCCACTATTGATGACAGGGGACAGAACACCTGTGTTTGATTCTCTGTGCGTTTTAGTCTTATGTATCCACTCCATACAGAGCAGCAAATAAGAAGCATTACGTTCCCATTTTACAAGTGAGGAACTGGGCTCCAAGGAGCAGGTGCCTTCCAAATATCACACAAGGCAACGGGGGCCCTGACCAGGACTCTCACCCCCACCGCCGGTGCCAGTGCCCTCAAAGGTCTGCCAGGATGCTAGGGTGCTAGGATAGGGTAGCTTCCTTACCACACTCCATGAGTCTGTCAGCAGCCTCATCATCAACATACGACCATTTATTACTGGGTTTTGTGAACCCAAGCAATAAAATATAGTAGGCCTCTAGGGAATCTCTCCTGCACCCAGGCAGGGCGCTGGAAAGCAGTTAGAATAGAATGACAGCACTCCACAAGCTGAGCACAAGGCAGCAAAGTGAGTCTGTGCACACAAAGGCAAGGCGTGCCCAGGGATGCAGAAATGAGACCGCAGCTTCCCCTGTCTCTGGGCCGCTTCTTCACACAAGAACACGTTTAAAATAAAGTCACTGATACACCAAAGAAGTCAGAGCACCTTTGGGTGCTCGCTATGTGTCAGGTGTTAGGCCCAAATGTTTAATCCATTGTATTATGTAACACTCATAGCAGGCCTGGGAGTCGTTTTCAGCCTCATTTGATAATTGAGGGCACAGAGGATCGGGGATGCTAAGCAACCTTCTCAAAGTCACACAGCTGGTGAAGCCAGTGTTTGATCGTGGAGCTTCTGACTTCAAAGCAGGGTCTTCCCACTGAAACAGCTGCTTCTGCACTGGGGATTCTTCCATGGATGGCCATCCTGTTTCATGGAGGGAGCAACAGGGGAATACGCTTAGGACCTTATATATGGAAAAGGCACCTCCTGACTCAAAGACAGAGCTGGCCCCTCTTACATGCAGTAATTGTATGATTCTGAACGTAGGCGCTGCTGGTGTGCAGTGTTTGTTTGGGCTTCGAAAAATGCCGAACAAAGAGCTGTCGTCATCTGACGTCTGTAAGAAGGGTCTGAAAGAAGGGCTCATCCTGGTTGTTGCCTGGAAGTTGCTCTGTCATGATTTTTTTTAAATTCACTAAAAAGGATGAATTCTGAATCTTACTTGAAAGTGTTTAAAATTCATGCCAGCCATATGCTACTGCCTGGAATAAATGGGCTACCTTCCAAGTTCAATGTGTGAGCCAGTATTGTGTGGCGAAAAGGAATGTCCTCATGCTAGATCCGATTTAACTTGTGCAAAAATGCCATGGGGCAGGACTACAAGCCCATTTTACAGATGAGGACACTGGGGCTCACAGAGGTTGAGCATCTTCCAGAAGACTTCACATTTAATTAAATAATGAATTTGAATTTGAATTTGAACCTGGGACAAACTGACTCTTTCCACAACCACACAGCCTGCCTTCATACATACCTATTTTTCCATTATCAGGCATTCCTAATATAGAGCCAGAGCCATGATAATTTGTAAGTATCATTCAACTTGACCCAACTCAGATTTCTAAATTTTGCCTAGCCACGATGATGATGACCCATCTGGCCACACCTACTGAGAAACCTCTGGAGAGACCTAAGTGGGAGGAGGAGTCCACTTCATCTCTTAAACCCTGTAGAATCAGGAATGATGACAACCTGGCTTTTGCTGAGTGGGCAGGGAGCAGCATGGTTTCCTGGGCTGCAGGCTGGAGGCCGTGACACCCCTCATGGCAAGGCTGTCTCTTCTTTGCATCCCCGGCAGCGGCTTCAAGAACTTACGACCCAAGGAGAGCAGACTTTCAACTTCACAATTTCTCTCCTTCTGCTTTCATTTTGGCTGAGTGTGGGGCAGGGTCCGGCTGAGGCCACCTTGATTATCCGGGGTGCTGACTGTCACCACTCCTTCGCGTCTCTGGGGTGTGGACTGATGCAGACACACCAGTTCGCATTTTTATGAGGCAGCAGAGGCTTTGTTGAGGCATGAGTCCTGGAAGTCTTCTCCTCCAGGGATTTATTTCCTAGAGTCGCTCAAGGAGACTATGCACCTGGGTGGGGCAGTGCCTTCCTCGCCACAGGGACTCCACACGCTCCCTTCCATGGCAGGCTCTTCTTCCCCTCCATGGTACAGGGCTGTCCTGGGAGACTCGGTTTTATGGATTGAGTCCACACTGCAGTCTTAGGAATCAGTGACCAGCGACTCACCAGATTGGTGCCCTTAGGGAAGAGGGTTTCTTTTAGAGTGGAGGGAGGGAGTCACTTTGTAGCCAGGACAGCAGGTGGAGAAATGAGGGCAGCTGGCAGGTTCCAGCTCTCACATGCCAGGAAGGCAGTCCCAGAGGAGAACAGGCTGCAGTCTGAGCCCCACACCACCAGTATCTCATTCTTCCCCCACCTTCCCGTTCCCGGCAGGCACAGACCTGCTTTCTGCACTCAGGCAGGAGCTTCTTCTCTCTCCCCTCATCCCTGGACTTCACTCCCATCTTTTATAAAGGAGATTATTTTTTAAGTAAAACAAATCTGTTTGTTTTTCTCCCCTTCCTCTCAAAAACAACCACCTCCTAATCAGTTGCTCTGCCAGGACATGAGCTCACAGGCACTAAAAACCGTGTGCTGTTGGGAATGTGCAGGCTTCCCCGGAGCTGGGGCTCATCAGCACTAGCTCAGCGCCTACTGCATGTCAGGCCTCTGCCAGGCCCTGGAAACCAGCAGCAGACACAACCTCAGCCCAAGGGAACGCAGGGTCCTAGATGGGCGTCATCGCCAGCTCAGATTGAGGTAACAAAATACCACAGTCTGGTGCTTTAAACAACAGACATTTATTTTCTCCCGCTTCTGAAGGCTGCAAGTCTCCAATCAAGGTACCAGCCTGGTCTTGTTCTGGTGAGGGCCCTCCTCCTGGCTTGCAGATGGCTGACTTCTCATTGTATCCTCACATGGCAGAGAGAAAGTGAGAGAGAGAGAGACAGAGAACTCTCTGGGCCTCCTCTTGGAAGAGCACTGAACCCATCACGAAGGCCCTACCCGACCTGATCTAACCCTAATTACCTGCTGAAGACTGCGTCTCTAAATAGCATCACATTGAGGGTTGGGAGCTTCAACATGAGAATTTTGCGAGGAACGCAAACACTTAGTCCATAACATTTCACTGTGGTCCTCCACATCCATGTCCTTCTCACAGGTAAACACATTCATACCGTCCCAGCAGCCCCAATGGTCTAAACTCGCGCCAACATGAGCTCTGAAGCCGAATGCCAGAGCCTCGTCCATACAGCGCCTAAGTCAGGAGTGCGTAGGGCTCAAGGCACCGTTCATCCTCAGGCAAAGTTCCTGGCCAGCTGTGAACCATGAAGTCAAACAAGTTATGTGCTTCCAAAATCCAAAGATGGGGCAGGTCCGAGAATGACACTCCTATTCCAAGAGAGGAGTAGGGAAGGAGGAAAGGACAACAGGCTCCAAGCAAGTTCAACACCCAGCAAGGCAAAGGCCATCCGATTGTAGGGCTCTGCAGTAGTCCTCTTTGGCTCTGTGTCCTGTCCCTCAGTTCTCCACGCTAAACACAAAACTGCAATAACTCAAGTTGAAAGAATAAAAATAGACGAGACCCCTTTCTAGAAACTCAGTGATTGAGGGCTTGGGGCATCAGTTGTTTGTCCTTCTCTATCGACAGTTGTCCCTATCCTGTCCAACATCTGCACATTAAAAATCACCAATGACATGAATTTATCCACCAGACAAAGGAAAACCCGACCTATCACCAGAAGTCGGCAAGCACCACAGAGGAGGGATGGCAGACTGCTCCCCGGAGCATCGCTGTATAAACGCAGACCCACTCAGGAAGCCGCAGGGCATTAAGTAAGAGGGAGAGAAGGAAGGTACAGGAGGAGGTCCTGACCCCGATGTCCGCAGCAGGCTCTGTGCCATTTCTGTTAGAACTACACTTCTCTGTATCCTTCATTCCCATGACTAACCGCACCTGGGGCTCACGGAAGACTGGGACAGTGTCTTACTCACTCCCAGAACCACACAGCCTGGCCCATCCTCACAGAGACCCTCTGAGTTGGGAGATGCCATTAGCACACTCCGTGAGTAAGGAACTGAAGACCAGCAAGGTTAACCCATAGTTCAAAGTCACACGGACAATAAAGCGTTCAGTCACATTTTTCTTAGTCTGAAGCCAGAAACTTCCAAAATATACCTCCTCGTATACTCCCCGTCCTGTGAGAATGGGTTTATTGTCATGGATTTGAGAAACATGTTTTCCTGAGTCTCTTTCCCTTAGGGCTTTAAGAGGGTCAGCACAGAAAAGACTCAAGCAGGTCTTGCAGTAAAGAAGTCCTTTACCTTTGTTTAATCCAGAACGGCTCAACCCCAAATGACCGGAGGCTGTTTTTTTTTTTTTTTTTGTTTTTTTTTTTTTTTTTTTTTTTTTTTTGAGACGGAGTCTCCCTCTGCCGCCCAGGCCGGAGTGCAGTGACCCGATCTCAGCTCACTGCACGCTCCACCCCCCGGTTTCACGCCATTCTCCTGCCTCAGTCTCCCGAGTAGCTGGGACTCCAGGCGCCACCACCACGCCTGGCTAATTTTTTGTATTTTTAGTAGAGACAGAGTTTCACCGTGTTAACCATGATGGTCTCCCTCTCCTGACCTTGTGATCCGCCTGCCTCGGCCTCCCAAAGTGCTGGGATTACAGGCTTGAGCCACTGCACCTGGCCCACCGGAGACTTTTAACGCATCAAATATGCCTTGAAAGACTCCAAAGCAATATCCTGCTGCCTCCCCCTGACTCCTCATTACAAGGATGTTTCTCTGGCCACAAGCCTGAGAAAAGCCACCCAAGCACCGACTGAGCCGCAGCCAAGCAGCCCAGAACAGGGCCGAGTGCCCAGGCCCCAAGGCGGTGGCTCAGGACGCCACCGGCAACCACAGACAGGTGTTCACGTCTACGTTTAAATTCATTAAAATGTAATAAAATAAAAACTCTTTGGTCGCCCCACCCAGGTTTCAAGTTTATGAAAGCCATATGCAGCCAGTGGTTCCTGACAAAGGCTCTCTCCCGGATCAAACTCTACTCCGGCTACCCGAGCTCTTTTCCAGCGAGGCCTGATTTCAGATCCCCGTGTTCATCTCGGCATTGTCCAGTTTTAGCAGGAACCCTCCCAGGTCCGTTTAGCTAGAATCCCCCCCTCCAACAGCTAATCATCTGAGCACCCCCCCTGCCTAATCTGGCACCTCATCCCCTCCCCACTCCTGCCACTGATGACTGATCGCCCTGGCCTGACTTCACCAAAAGTCCTGTTAGGTTGGTTTAGCCAGAATCCCCCTCATTCCTGAGGTTTCCAACTAGTCACGTTCCACCCACAGGCCCTCCCACCTGCTCTGTGGCTATACCTGACCATGTGTCCTTGCTGTTTTCAGAGTCCAGCCCAGTCTCTCCCCGCCCTCACCGAGAAGCTCATCACAGTGGTCCCTGCTCCTAGACAGGCAATAGCTTCCCTTGAATAAAGTCAGCCTGACTGTGCTTTCACAAACATCCTTGAATACTTTTTTCTTTAACGATGCTGGAGTGGACAACTGAGATGTAGGACCTTCCCATGATGGCTTAGTTTCCTATTGGACAAGCCAGTGAAGAAAGCAGAGACCACTAGGCAGAATCAGCCCACTGACCTGAAGCTATGAGGATTCTAGGCTCTGTCCTCTTTGGCCATCTACAGCCATGGGAGGTGCTTAAACACTGGCTTATTTTCCCACCAGAAAATGGGATTATTGCTTGCATTCTCTCACCTCTTACCTGTAATGGGAATAAAATATGGTCACATATGCAGAAGCAATTTAGAGCCATATAATATCTTTCTGACCAAAACTCAAAAGTATCATTATGTTCCTCTAGACACTATGCTTCCTCCATATTTAGAAACATAAGTATGCATATATCCATACAATCCCTTTTGAATGAAGACCTACATTTATAGGTAATGACTTTAAAAAATCCTACTGCGCTTTCCTGGCTCCATTATCAAAATGATGCTCTTATAGCTATCTTGCCTACCACCACCAAGCAAATGTTCCTAAGACATCCATTTTCCCACGCCCACCCCCGCTCAACAGCCACCAGGGGCTCCCTACTGCCTATAATTCCCAGTCCTCCTCGCTCGGGCCCCACAGCCATCCACAGCGAGGCCCCTCCCACGCCTCTGCTCCACTCCCCACCCTCACCTCACACGGCTCCCATCAACCAGCCTCTTCAAGAGCCAGCCCTGTGGGGCATGGAGCTGTGCTGTCTGCTCTTGGAGGGACACCAGTGAGCAAAAACTAGGACCTCGGTGCAGGACGGGAAACTAAGGCCACGTTCCCACGGCTGTGCCCTCGCTCTTCTGCTGCCCATTCACATCTCACCCAGGTGGCATCGTCCAAATGCCTCAGGCTGCACAGAGAGTGAGTCCGGGAGCTAGAAAGTCTGAAAGCAAGAAGGTTGTGTTGTCTTGGACTCTTTCTGCAAGTGTCTTATATAATGCGCAGTGTGCCTGGGCACCAGCCTTCCTCACTGCCGGGGTGATGCATGTCCTCCTAAATCTGTGCTTCATGTCACCCTCAGATCAATACCCAGAGCCTCCTTTGGGTCACGATCTTTTCTTGAATTTGCTGTGTCAGTGAATTCTCTTTTCCTACTGGATAAGCCCCAGGTCCTTGGGCTGGCGTGCAAGGGCCTTTGTGGGGTCTCCTCAGGACCACTTCCTCTACTTCTACTGCAAAGCAAGGGACTGACCCACAGTCCTCTGGTGCTCACAGTCCCCAGGACGTCTGCTCTTCCTTCAAAGGCTGCTGAGCCTTCTCCTTTTCTTTACCTGCAGCTTCTAGATCTGCATTGACTTTCTTTTATACACAGAGTGAAAACCAAACTCCTTGGTAAGGCCCGCCCCTAAAGCCCATGTGCCTGGGTCTCTGCTGCCTCCCCAGTCTCAGGCTGGGCTGCTCACCAGCCCTTAGGTATGAGGCTCCAGCCACACGGACCCCTTTGTCCTGACTGAACTAAGCTGGGTAAGACCTCAGGGCTTTGGCACTTCCTGCCCCAGTTCCTCCCATTCACAGCACTCCTCCGTGCTGCACTGACAGCAGGCATCACTGCTTGACGTCCTTCCCTTACTGTTCTAGTTGTTCACTGAGTGCACATCAGCCCCAGGTAAAACTTACAAGAGAGCTGGGCTGGGACATGGTGAGGTTTGTGTATCTCCAGGGCATGGACAGGGGAAGACACCCAGTGGGTGTGTAATAAAGATGTGTGCAATAAGTGCACGGAGCTGCCTCAGAGGGAGTAATGCTCATTGTTTATTTCATGCATTCGTGTTACAGAGTACCCAAGGCTCCTGTGCTTACACTAGCTATAGCCATCATCACACTACTTATTTACCTGTAGTCCCCAGACCATCCCCCATTAAGGGTGAGGGAGTACCCTGGTCACACCTGTTCCCTTCGACTGCACAGTGCCTGATACAGAAGAGACACACAACATCAGAAAGCATGTGCACAAAAGCATGTCAAAACACCAAAAGCACAATCAGGTGTTGAAAAAAGAGACATACTTCTGGCGAGGGTGTGGAGGGAAAAATATGCTAAATAAATATATCTAATGCAATAAAAGTGTAAAACTTAATGTAATCATATATTATGACTATTTTTAAAATATGGAAGTATTGGTGAACAAAGCAAATTCTACAAAAGATGCACACTGCATGGGTCGCCTTCATGTCAAGTTTAGAAATAGGCAAAATTGATCAATAATTACAGTCAGGATATCCATGAACTTGGAAGGTGCTTCCACCTCGAGAGGGCATAGTAAGGGGGCTTCTGTGACGCTGATTGTGTTAGTCTTCTCCATCCGGGTCCTGACCACCAAGGTGTATTAACCCTGTGAAAATTCATCAATTTATATGCTTATTATACCTCAATAAAATGCAAAACAACATGCAGGTAAAATGAAAAAGTTTTCAGACTGACAAAATTGAAAGACTATCTTCCCAGCATGCCTACACTACAGAAGTGTAGTGCTCTACTGACAGAAGAAGAACATCCCAAGGTGGAAGTTCAGTGTATTGATTACCTTTTCTGCATAACAAAGGTAATATCTCAGTGACTACAACCACAAATATTTATTTATTTATTTATTTATTTTAATTTATTATTTTTTTTTTGAGACAGAGTCTCCCTCTGTCGCCCAAGCTGGAGTGCCAGTGGCTGGATCTCAGCTCACTGCAAGCTCCGCCTCCCAGGTTCACGCCATTCTCCTGCCTCAGCCTCCCTAGTAGCTGGGACTAGAGGCGCCGCCACCACGCCCGGCTAATTTTTTGTATTTTTTAGTAGAGACGGGGTTTCACCGTGTTAGCCAGGATGGTCTCGATCTCCTGACCTCGTGATCCGCCCGTCTCGGCCTCCCAAAGTGCTGGGATTACAGGCTTGAGCCACCGCGCCCGGCCAATCACAAATATTTATTACACATCAGCAGTGATGGGATTTGAAGACATAGCCCTCAGCACAACATACTGATTCTTCTGGAAGGGGTAAAAAATAAAATGCGGAATTGGTTTATAAATTTGTGGGGACTGCTTGGCCCGTCCAAAATCCGCAGGGAAGGCAATCGGAATAGTAAGCACGTGGCAGGTCTGAGGCTCTCATCCACAGCTGATATGTCTTCCCTCTCCTGGGGAAACCTTGGCCCTGCTTTTAAAGCCTTGCAACAGATTCCATTAAACCTGCCCGGATTATTCAGGATAGCCTCTCTTACTTACTGTCAACTACATCTGCAAAATTCCTTCACAGCAACAACTAGATTAGCATTTGATTGAATCACTGGGCATCACAACCTAGCCAAGGTGACACATTAATAAAGCCTACACAAAGGGCCAAATCGGTAAGGAACTATTCACAGATTGGAAGATACAAATAGCAATTTTCCTCAAATATAGGTCCAATAAAATCTTCATCAATCTACTTGGAGGATTGCTGGAGAATTGCAAGTTGATTCTGAAATGTATATGGAACTTAAAAGGCCACGAATAGCTAAGACAATCTTGAAAAAGAACAAATTGGAGGACAAAAGCTTGTAAATAACCAGACTAACAATAAAGCTCCAAGAAATAATACAGTAAAGTATACACAGATTAACAGACTGATGAAACAGAACAGTCAAGGATAGACTGGCCCACGGTGACTGATGGATGACAAAGGTGTCAAATTTGTTGATGTAGAACAAAGAATCCTGGGAAAATGGTAAAATGTCAATAAATTGTGATAGATCAGTTGGATATTTATACTTCTACTTTATACTGTACATAGGTATAAGTCTAAATGTACAATGTAAATAATAATAACACCACTCTCAAATATAACTAAAGAAAATAGTTCCATGACTTTTGGGTATGCAAAGAATTTCTAAATATGTTTCAAAAGTATTAATAGTAATGGAAAAGACTGAGAAAAATTGATTTCATTAAGACCACGAAATATGAGTCATCAAAAGAAACCAAGAAGAGAGTAAAAAGTCACAAAACAGGCGAAGATATTTTCAACACATATAACCAAAAATGGCCTCTATACAAGATAGGTAAGGCATTCTTACACTTTTGAAAAGACAAGTAAACCCACCCAAATGGGCAATAAACTTAAGTTGACAATTTTCTAAAAAGAATGAGATAAAAGCTATAAAGAACATGAAAAGTGCTTGATATCATTTGTTCTCTAATTAAAACCATCCTGAAATAGCAATACACACCTATGAGAAAGGCTGCAATTAGCATAATTTACTAATGTCAGAATGGATGGGTTTGCTCTTGTTGCTGATGTCATTTTTTTTTTTTTTTTTTTTTGAGCGCGATCTCCACTCATGGTCCTCGGGTGGTCACAGTCCCCATTACGTCTGTTCTGCCTCACTGCAACCTCCACCTCCTGGGTTTAAGTGATTCTCCTGCCTCCGCCTCCTGAGTAGCTGGGATTACAGGTGCATGACACTTTGCCCATCTAACTTTTGTATTTTTAGTAGAGATGGGGTTTCACCATATTGGCCAGGCTGGTCTCAAACTCCTGACCTCAGGTGATCAGCCTGCCTTGGCCTCCCAAAATGCTGGGATTACAAGTGTGAGCCACCGCCCCTGGCCTCATTGCTGGTGTCTTTTTCGGAATCTTTATAGAGTAGAGAATAAAAGCTGGAAGCCAGGAAGGCAAAGCTGGCCTTTCAGCACTGCTTGGGTCTGTCTTGTTCTTCCCTAAAACTGCAAGACCGTAGTCACAGTTAGCGGCAAACGGCTAAATGTGAGAATACCCCAATACTCTGATGTATGTTTCTCTGTAAGTTGTGATGGAATCTCCTCTTCAGTCAAGGCTTTTTATGAAATAGCATTCTGTACAGAACAGATAAAAGGAAATCTCTCCCTAGTCCTCATACCTCGTCATAACTAACTTCGGCAGGAATTGATGACTTACTGTGTGAATAACACCATGTTGTGCACTGGACACAGCCTGATTCTGAAGTCTCCCAGAAGGCAGGATGGGCCCAGGTCTCGGTCCTGAGGGCTCCGCTGTAGGCACCGGAAGAAGAGGGGACATCATCAGGCCAGGCGGCTTCAGGGAGAGGCTGGGCTTTGGCTGGATGCAGCTCCCGCCCCTTGCTTTCGGATCCACTTGTTTTGTTTTCGGGCTGTATTTGGAAAGACAAATGCACATATTTAAAAATTAAAAACTTAAATAAAATTGTAAAATAGAGTCTGTCAATCAAGAGTTCAGAAAGAAGCTGTAGTTCAGTTTTTGAAATATCTCCACGGCAGACACACACACATACACCCAATTTAGATACTGTGTATAATGTGAACATGCTTACTTAAACTGTTATAAAGAATTTTCAGTTGTCATAAAATGCTTTCAGTAGCATCTGTGCCAAATTGATTCTCACAGAGAAAGATCTGAGCTAAAGGCTTGCATTTGGAATTGATGGACCCAGCTTCAAAACCCAGCCTGCCACTTGATAATCTCATGCTCCTGGGTAAATCACACCGTATCACTGTGCCTCAGTTTCCTCTGTTATAAAATAGAACAATAAATGTGGTTATCAACTTCACAAAGTGTGTGGGGATAGAATTAGCTGATGCAGGTGCAATCTCAGTGATCATTCAGCCCGTGGCCCCCGTGCGCAGGTTTCCAATGCCATTGTCCTGTTCACTTGGACATATGCTCACCTCATTTTCCGAGGAGGACAGAGAGAGCATGATGATATGCGTTCTGAAGGCCAGGTTGCTCTCTCCTCTAGCATTAATGAAGATGCTTCTATGTCTCTATAAAAATGGAGTGGGGACACTCCGGGTGCCCTGATGCATACACGGCGATGCTGGGAGTCATCTAGCATGAACGGAGAAGGAGAAAATAGAAGTGAGACGTTTCCAAACATATTTTTTTGCAAAGGAAGAAATCATAAAGCCTGGCTGACAGCCATTGACCTTCTTATCACAGGCAGTAGATCTTCTCTGCTCAATTCTATTATAAATGTTATGAATCCAACCCAAATGGAGATGTACCAGGGATGGTCTAGCAGGAAAATTGTCCATTCAGTTTCTGTGACTCCTTTTATCACCGGGGCAGTGAGGAGTGCTCTGTCACCTTCAGACGGTCCCACACTGCAGGGCAGGTGAAGGAAGGAACCGCTGGGAGACCTGCGAGCGGTGCACTCATTCCACAAGGGTGCCGGCTGTCCCAGCAGTCATTTGACAAAGCAGTTTGTGTGGCTCCCTGGTGTGCTGCGGGGAAACCAGTAGCTGCCTCTGGGAGCTTGGACAATGAATCATGATTTTCCACCACCCCTGTGTTACTGTCCTTTAGGGCCCTGCTCTCAGCTGCGCCCTGTCATTTTATAGGAGTCCTTTACAGTTCATTAGATAGCTCTGACAGGAAATCCTACACAGTGCTGCCTATGGCCCAAGTGCCTTTTATCTTGGGGAGGCAACGGAGAGCCGAGATAAACAGACCAGAGGAAGGCTCTGCACCTGGCCACACGGAGGCCCTGGTGGCAGGCAGGAAGGAGGGATGGTAAGCATGTGAGGCCAAAACTCCACTGGGTTTGGATAAAGCCAAATAAGTTGGTGAAAGAAGTGTGTTGAGCGCAGGAAACGGAACCCCCAAAACGCCCGAGATCAGCGCTTCCCTTTACCCACAGCCATTTTCCCTCCACTTGAGGCATCTCCTTCTGCCACCCTGGCAGCCCGTCAGTGGATCTACCATGTGCCCAGCCAGAGTCCAGGAACTTCAAGGTCCTTCCCAGGTCGTTTACTATTGGTGAAATATAATATTTTGCCAAGCTTGTCAGGATGGAGATAACTATTATTACATCCATTTCCCCTCCCTATACACCAGGTAGGACTACAAATATTTCAGTGCAAGTGTGGCCCAGTGACATGGCCACGGAGGTCCAGTGGGTGCCCCAGTGAATGACTTAGGGAGAGGATTTTATGCTTTATAGGGGCAGGTCTGGTAAATGAAAGGCTCTGGAGAGATCAGGGCATGAAAAGCCTGGAGAATCATTCAAAGGGAAGACGGAGCTCTGGCCGGTGTTGAGTTTCACTCCCCTGAATACCCTTGAGGAGGTGCTGGAAAGGACAGTTTGCGTTTGCTTTGGTTTAAATGTTGAGCTTCTCAAATGTTTTCTGTGCAAAAGGACACTGGCTGCTGAGAGAAGCAACTCCCTTGGTTACGTCCAGGGAGGGAGGGAGGATTTAGGGCCCTCTCTGAGGTCACAGCACCAGCCTGGGCTGGAGAGCACCTCTTGCTGGGAGTTGAGGAGTCTCTGGAATGAGCAGGCATCTAAAATGGCTAGGGTGGGGGGGAAAAGGTAGGAAGGAAACCACAGAGCTGAGAGGGGGCTGTGTTCCCATGGGCAGAGCCCCCTGAAAGCACCTTGGCACGGGCCTCCTGCAACAAGAAGTGGGAATAGCGGGTGCTTCATGCAGGAGCAGCAAAGTGGAAGATGCCTGAGGTGGGGAGAGGGTCCCGCAGGCCCCAAAAGAAGGACAAATGCTCCCCACACCGAGGGACCCAATGGCCAGACGGTGGCAGGCAGAGAAACAGTAGAGTCCACACTTTGCCAGGCAGCGGGCACGGGAGGGAGAGTCAGGACCACTGGCCTCTGTCCTCCCTCCCTCTGTGAGATGATGGGGGCTGGTGCCCAAGGGTACCCCATTCCCCACCCTCAGCCTGTCCACTCAAGACCAGAGCCAGGCATCCAGCCTGCGCTCAGCAGAGGGGAAAGAAGGTTTCACGACGCTTAGGCTCTAAGAGGAACACGATTGAATTTTTAAAGAACTAACATGAGATTTTTTTTTTTTTTTTTTTTTGAGTCGGAGTCTCGCTCTGTTGCCCACGCTGGAGTGCGGTGGCGCAATCTCGGCTCACTGCAAGCTCCGCCTCCCGGGTTTACGCCATTCTCCTGCCTCAGCCTCCCGAGTAGCTGGGACTATAGGCGCCCGCCACCTCGCCCGGCTAGTTTTTTGTATTTTTAGTAGAGACGGGGTTTCACCGTGTCAGCCAGGATGGTCTCGATCTCCTGACCTCATGATCCACCCGTCTCGGCCTCCCAAAGTGCTGGGATTACAGGCTTGAGCCACCGCGCCCGGCCTAACATGAGATTTTTATCAATTGAAATGGATCAGGAAGCCCTGGAAGCTTGATTTACTATTAGGGGGCTTCCTTCCAATGAGAAAAGGGGATTTTAACATGCACTCCCCGTAAAACAGTAAAACCACCGTCTGTGTAGGAGCCAGAGATGGCGCTCTTGACTGCACCAGCGACGTCTGTTCCCAAGTTTTCTCCCCAACTGGATTTTAATCTTTCTGAAGGCAAAGGTTATGTCTGCATCAGCTCTCCGCCGCTTGCAGAAGTCTGCCCAGAACGTGGTCCTGCAGACATCACAGGTGCCTGCTTATCTTACCTTGTGTGTTCCCCATGTGACCGTGAATTCCTCAAGAGCAGAGGCTGTTCTCACCTGCTCTGTGTCCCCGGCTTCACCAATGGGATCTAGAACAGAGCAGATATTCAGTAAGCTCTAGCTGTGGAAATTATCAAATGCCAGCTTAGTAGGATGAACAACGGTCTCCCAAACCCCTCATCTGTGGAAGCTGGGACTGTGTTAATTTTTGTGGCTAAGGGGACTCTGTAGATGTGAGAACCTTGTGTTAAGAACCTTGAGACAGGGTGTTTTGGATTATCTAGGTGTGCCCAACATAATCACAAAGGTCTCATGAGGAGAAAAAAAGATCAATTCAGAAAAACGAGAGATGAGTACAGAGCAGAGGTTGGAGTGATGTAGCCTGAAGGTGGAAAAAGGGGCCACAAGCCGGGGAATGCCTGTAGCTCTGATAGCTGGAAAAGGCAAGGAAAGAAATTCTCCCCTGGTGCCCGCAGAAGGAATGGGGTTCTGCCAGCATCTTGATTTTAGGCTTCTTGCTTTCAGAACTGCATGACACTAAATTTGTGTCATTTTTAGCCACTACGTTTGCGGCAATTTGTTACAACGAAAAACTAATACACGAACAGACCACCATAGACACTGCATACTAAAAGCGCAGAATAGGAATTTCCTGGCACATCCTGAACTTTCTCCCTTGTGCATCCCCTTAAATGGTAAATAAGAGGTCGGGCGCGGTGGCTCACGCCTGTCATCCCAGCACTTTGGGAGGTCAAGGCAGGTGGATCACCTGAGGTCAAGAGTTCAAGACCAGCCTGGCCAACATGGCGAAACCCCGTCTCTACTAAAAATACAAAAATTTGCCGGGCGTGTAGTAAATTTTTACTTTAGTCCTGTAGTCTGTAGTCCCAGCTACTCAGAAGGCTGAGGCAGGAGAATCGCTTGAACCCAGGAGGTGGAGGTTGCAGTGAGCCGAGATTGTGCTACTGCACTGCAGCCTGGGCGACACAGCAAGACTCCGTCTCAAAAAAAAAAAAAAAAAAAAGGTGAATAAGAAATGAGAACTGGAACCCATCCAGCCCCATGGTCTGTCATTATCACACTTCTATTCCACAAAGACTCTAGCATATGAACTCTCTGGATGTCTATTTTCTCACTTAAATTTCTATGATATTCTCTTTATAGCTTTGTCACAGTGTTGTCTTCCCTTATGTCTCTGAGGATATTATTGACAGTTTCTTTTTCCCTCTCCCTATGTTTGTTTCCTCTCTATGTGTTTCCTGCCTGCTTTGATCTCTGCCACATGACAGGCTCCGTCGGATGTCTGACCGCCCTTGGTTTTCAGCTCATGTTTAAGAATACTGTGCTGAAAGCTGCCAGGAAGCTCTGGGCACTGCAGGGCAGGGTTCTCGACCGTGACGCTGTTCATGCTTCGGAAGCCAGACAGCAGGGTAGAATGTCTAAGCATTGCTTTCGCTGCATCCTATAGGGTTTTGTACGTTGTGTTTTCATTTTCATGGATCTCAAAACGTTTTCTAATTTCCATTGTGATTTCTTCTTGGACTCATTGGTTGTTTAAGGGTAGATTGTCTCATTTCTACATAGTTGGAAATTTTCCCTAATTTTCTTCTGACGGTGATTTTTCATTGAATTCCATGGCTTCAGAGAACACACCCTATATACTTTAAATATCTGTATTTTTTTAAATTGAGGCTTGTTTTATGGCCTAGCATATAGTCTCTCCAAGATCGCGTTCCATGTGCACTGCAGAATGTAGGCTTTGCTGTTGTTGGGCAGTGCTCTGTAGATGTCAGCTGGGTTACAGCCATTCCAGTCACTGTTTCCTGATTGACCTTCTTCCTAGTCCTACTACCCATTATCAAAAGTGTCAGGTTGTCTAAACAGTCCTTCAATTCTGTGAGGTTTTGCTTCATGTATTTTGAGCTCCGAAGTGACGTGCATAGATGTTTCTAAGTGTTAACGTCTTTCTTACGGATTGATCTTTAGTCATTAGGAAATGTTCTTTATATCTAGTAACTTTTTTATTTTAAAGTTTATTTCTTTCTCATTTTGGTATAGCCACTCCAACTCTCTTATGATTGCTATTTGTGTGGTGTATATTTTTGTATATGAAGTATGTCTCCTGTAGAAGAAAGCTGAACCTTGTTTCATTATACAGTCTGAAAATCTGTGTCTCTCACTTTCATTGTTTATTCACATGTAATGTTATTATTGCATGGATTTGCATTAGCCATTCTTCTTTTTGTTTCTACATGTCTCATGTCATTTTTTTCTCTCATCTTCCTTTACTGCTTTATTTTGATGAAGTCATTATTTTCTAGTGTGACGTTTTAATTTAATAATTATATATTTTAATTATTATTTTAGTGGTCACTGTAAGGCTTAACATATATTAAATCTTACTTTATCAAGATTATATTTTATTTACACTAAATAAATACTAGTGTAATATAGCAATTTTACTTCTATGTAGTTCCATTCTTTTGCCCTTCTGTTTTGTACTATTATTATTAAACATTTTACATCTGCATATGGTGCAAACTCACTAATACATTGTTGTAATAATTGTTTTATGTAACTCTAGTCTTTTAAAGACTTTGAGAGAGAAAGGAGAGTGAGCATATATTTATAGTTTGTTATGTTATGCATCTTACTTAACATTTCTGTTAAGTTTAGGTTCTTCCTGTGGATTCAAGTTACCATCTGGTGTCCTTTCCTTACTCCAACACAGCTCTGTCCCCACCCACCTCCTTCGGACTATTATTTTTAATTATATGACATTTACATAAGCCATATGATCAACAATAAAATGATTATAATGATCATTATCATCATGTTATACTATCATAAATTAAGTAGTATTATTTTTGCAATTACCTTTTAATTCAATTAGAAGGATACAAATTTGCAACTATACTTTTTAAATAATTACTTATTTAATTACCCTTATCAATATTCTCTGTTTCCTTGTTATATGTGGATTCAAAATACTGTCTGGTCCCTCTTGTTTTCAGACTGAGGAACTCCTTTAATATCTATTCTAAGGCACATCTGCTCACAACGTGTTCCATCAGCTTTTGTCAGGAACTGCGTGAATTATGCCTTCATTATTGAAAAATTTTTGTTATTTTAGTTGGATACAAATTTGGCTGACGTTTTCATCTTATTTTCAGCAATTTGGGTATGTTATCCCATTGCCTTCTGGCCTCCACAGTTCTGATGAAAAGTCGGCCTATAGTGTAACTGGGGTTCTCTTGTTCATGAGGAGTCCTTTTTCTCTTATTGCTTTGAAACTTTTCTCATTACCTTTGGCTTACTACATGATGACTATAATTCATCTCTGTGTAGATCTCTTTGTGCCTATCTTACCAGGAGTTTGCTGAATTTTTGGATGCGTGGGTTAAAATCTTCCACCAAAGTGGGGAAGTTGTCAGCCAATACTTCTTCAAATAATTTCTCTGCCTCTTTAGAGAAAGAGGTGGTTTCTCCTTCCGGCACTCCCATTACATCTATGTTGGTGCTTAAGGCTCCCTTACATTTCTAAAGCTCTATTCATTTTTCTTAATTTTTTATCTCTGTTTTTTAGATTGCATCGTCTCTGTCTTCAAGTTCATTGATTCTTTATTTGCCAGTGCAGTCCAGTACTAAGCCCTTCCAGTGATGTTTTCGTATTACATATTGTACTTTTCAACCCCAGAATTTTCATTTGGTTCTCTTTAAAATATAATTTCTACTTTCTGATTGTATTTTTTATGAGATGTTGTCTTTAAAATTTCCTCCAATTGTTTAGACATGATTGTTTTAATGTTTTTAACATAGTTATATCAGCTACATTGAAGTCTTTGTTTGCTAAATTCAACACCTAGAGCCCTTCAAAAACAGTTTCTATCGTTTGCATTGTTTCCTGTGTGTGGGTCAGACTTACTCTTCTTTTGGATGCTTATAGGTTTGTGATGAAAACTGGACATTTTAGACAGTATGGCACCTCTGGACATTGATCGCTCCCTTTCCTAAGGTAGATGTTGATATATGTCCGGTCATTTATTTGTTTATGTCATGACATTGATGAATTAACAATGTAGTATCTATTTATCCTGCAGTGTGCAGCTTCTGATGTCTCTGGTTAGATTTTTTTTTTTTTTAATTTTATTATCTTTTAGTCTGGCAACCTAGGCTTGTTCTTGGTCAGAGGTTGTACTTAAGTCCCTTTGGCAAGATAGATTTTTACCCTTCACCATTGGAGGTGTGTGTAAACTGTAGGCTAATATCACAGTTGAGGGGAGGTTACATATTTATTTGTTTTTGTACATCATTTATCCAGAAACTAATTAACTAGATTATTTTTTCCCTAATCACGCCTGAGAGGGTGCCTTCTTGGGCATGCACATGGTCTTCCAGACTGAGGGGTGACTACAACACAGGTGTACTTTGATGATATTGTGAGTTAGATTCCAGACCACTGCAATAAAGCATATCGCAATAAAGTGAGTCATATGAATTTTTTGGTTTCCCAGTGCATGTAAAAGTTATTTGCATACTAGAATCTATTAAGTGTGCATAGCATTATGTCTAAAAAATATACATATCTTAATTTTAAAATACTTTATTGCTAAAAAAATAAGTGCTAATAATCATATGAGCCTTCTGTGAGTCATAATCTTTTTATTAGGGAAGGAGCTTGCCTTGATGTTAATGGCTGCTGACTGATCAGGGTTGTGGTTGCTGAAGGTTGGGGTGGCTGGGGCAATTTCTTAAAATAAGACAATGATAAAGTTTCTTAAAATAAGAAAATAGTAGGTCAGTAATGAATTGACTCTTTCTTTCATGAAATATTTCTCTGTAGCATGAGATGCTGTTTTCTAGTATTCTACCCACAGTAGAACTTTTTTCAAAATAGGAGTCAATCCCCCCAAACCCTGACACTGCTTTATCAACTAAGTTTATGTAATATTCTAAATCCTTGGTTTTCATTTCAACAATGTTCACAACATCTTTGCCAGAAGTGAATTCCATTTCAGGAAACCACTTTCTTTGCTCATTCATAAGAAGCAGCTCCCCATCGGTTCAAGTTTTATTACGAAACTGCAGCAATTCAGTCACATCTTCAGGCTCTACGTTAATCTAGTTCTCATGCTATTTCCAGCACATCTGCAGTTACATCCTCCACTGAAGTTTTAAACCCCTCAAATTCATCCATGAGACTTGGAATCAACTTATTCCAGACTCCTGTTAATGTTGCTATTTTTGCCTCTGCCCATGAGCCATGAATAGTCTTAATGACATCTAGAATGTGAATTCTTGCAAGAAGGCTTTCAATTTACTTTGCCCAGATCCAAGAGAAATCACGATCTATAGCAGTTATAGCATTGCAAAGTTGATTTATTGAATAATAAGACTTCAATGTCAAAATTGCTCCTGGATCTGTGGACTACAGAATGAATGTTGTATTAGAAGACGTGCAAATGGCATTAGTTTCCTTGTACATCAGAGCTCTTGGTGACTAAGTGCATTGTCAGTGAGTAGGAAAAAAAGTTGAAAGTAATCTTTTTTTCTGAGCAGTAGGTCTCAGTAGTTGGCTTAAAATATTCAGTAAACCATGCTGTAAACAGATACGCTGTCATTCAGGCTTTGTTTTTACATTTATAGAGCACAGGCACAGTAAATTTAACACAATTCTTAAGGGCCCTAGGACTTTCAAAATGGAAAATGACTATTGGCTTCAACTTAAAGTCACCAGCTACATTATTAGTCTCTTACAAGAGAGTGAACCTGTCCTTTGAAGCTTTGAAGCTAGGCATTGATTTCTCCAGTTTAGCTATGAAAGTTCCTAGAAGACATCTTCTTCCAATATAAGGCTGTTTCATCTATGTTGAAAACACGTTGTTTAGTGCAACCACCTTCATCAAGTATCTTAGCTAGATCTTCTGGATAACTTGCTATAGCTTCACATTCTACTCTTACGTTATGGAGACGGCTTCTTTCCTTAAAAGTAATGAACCAACCTTTTTAGCTTCCAACTTTTCTTCTGCAGCTTCCTCACCTCCTTCAGTGTTCACAGAATTGAACAGGGTTAGGACCTTTCTCTGGATCGGAGGAAGAGACTAATGATATGAGACTAAGGAGTAAGAGACTAATGCAGCTGGTAACTTTAAGTTGAAGCCAATAGTCATTTTCCATTTTGAAAGTCCTAGGGCCCTTAAGAATTACATTAAATTTACTGTGCCTGTGCTCTATAAATGTAAAAGCAAAGCCTGAATAGCAGCATATCTGTTTACAACATGGTTTACTAAGTACTTTAAGTCAACTGTTGAGACCTACTGCTCAGAAAAAAAAAAAAAATACTTTCAACTTTTTTTCCTGCTCATTGACAGGGCACCTATTCTTTGTGTTAAGAGAATATTTTGTTGTCTCGAGACCACTCAAATTCTCCATATCAGCAATAAGGCTGTTTCACTTATTTATTATCCTGTTTACTAGAATAGCATTTTTAATTTCCTTCAAGAGCTTTTCCTTTCCATTCACAGCTTGGCTAACTGTTTAGCTCAAGAAGCCTCACTTTCAGCCTACCTTGGCTTTCAACAGAGCTTCCTCACTAAGTTTAATCATTTCTAGCTTTTGACTCAAAGTGAGAGATACGCACTCTTTCTTTCACTTGAACACTCACAGGACACTGATGGGTTATTAATTGGCCTAATTTCAATATTTTTGTGTCTCAGGCAACCAGAAGGCTCAAAGGGAGGGAGAGAAACGTAAGAATGGCCAGTCTGTGGAGCAATCAGAACACACACAATATGTATTGATTAAGTTTACTGCCTTATGTGGTGGGCAGGGTTTGTGGCACTCCAAATTACAGTAGTAACAAGAGATCACCATAACAGACGTAATGATAATGAAAATGTTTGAAATATTTTCAGGACTACCAAAATGCGACACAGAGATACAAAGTGAGCACATGCTATTAGAAAAAAAGTGGCATCAATAGACTTGTTAGATGCAGGGCTGCCACAAACCTTCTATTTGTAAAAAAAAAAAAATCCAGTGTCTGGGAAGCACAATAAAATGAAGTGTAATAAAATGAGGTGTGCCGGTACTATTTCAGCCTGACTTTCGAGGAGTCACTGTGCTTTAGAGTAGCTTATCGTTCAGCGAGTCTTTGGTCAGAGGTTGTGCTCAAGCCCCTAGTGCAAGTGATGTTGACTACCTTGTGTGAAGCTCTGGGAATATTTGCAAGTATTTCCCTCTGATTGAGTGGATCCTACCCTTGAACACAATCTTCACAGGACCCAGGTTGTCCACAAACCTCAGAGGGCTCTTCTTGGTCTTGGCTGTCTCTTTCCCCAGTTCTATTAAACGGGCTTCTCTGTCACACAGCTTGTTACACGGATTATGGAGACGTAAATACTCTCTTAATTACTTCCACCAAGATCTCCCTTTGTGGGGGCAATACCCTTAGGTACAGAATTCTCCATTATCTCTTCCAAATAAAGTTGGTCCCCTGAGACAGACCAGTGTTGCCATTAGTCCTTATGCCCTGGCCCTCACCTTTGGCAGGAGTCCTGTACAACTGCATGGAGTCTGGAGTGGGAACTGTGGGCACTTCTCCTGGGTGACACCATTGCTCTCGGAATGAAAGTGATTAAACTGATCCATGGGCAATTTTTTAAAAAACTAATACAGAAATGGACACTTCTGGTCTTAAAGCTTGAAACTATTTGTTTTATCTGAGTTTCTTCTTCAGGAAGTGACCTTCAGGACTCCCAAAAGAAGTATCAAAGAACTGAAACTCACCAGATCACCACATTCAGACAATGGAATGCTGGACCCTTCATTCATCATGATTGCTTCCTTGCCCCTCCCTAGTTCCTGTTTTCCCACACATTGTTACGTTTCTTCCCTGCTATATAAACTGATACGGTTAGGCTTTGTGTCCCCATCCAAATCTCCTCTTGAATTGTTATGCCCATGTGCACATGTACCCTAGAATTTAAAGTATAATAATAATAAAAAAAAGCAAGGTGCCTTGCTTCCTCTTCACCTTCTGCCATGATTGTAAGTTTCCTGAGGCCTCTGCAGCCATGCTGGACTCTGAGTCAATTAAACCTCTTTCTTTTATAAATTACCAGTCTTGGGCAGCTCTTTATAGCAGCATGAAAATGGACTAATGCAGTAAATCCCTAGTTACCTGTATTTGGTAATAGTGACCAGAATGTGTGGCATTTGAGCCATCAGCCCCTTTCCCTACAGCCCTCACAGCTCTCATGGAAGCTGCCCTGGGGACTCCAGTCCATTGGATGCAGTGAAAAATCGGGGCTCCTTCTGTCTCTATCCACCAGCTGGGAATATGTCCGCACTGCAGGAGGAGCAGGCTGCCAATGCTTCTACTTGCCTCTGCCCCGTGTTGCAAAAGCTATCTCCCAGGCAGGCACTGGCTCACTCTCCCGCCCAGCCTCTATTCATAGGGTGGAAGTTTTAGTTGGTCAGGGAGATGGATTTGAGACTGAGTTCTCATCTCCTTGGCTGCAGCACCTGATTAAAGCCTTCTTTCTTGGCAATACTCAACATCTTAGTGACTGGCTTTCTGTGTGGTGAGCAACAGGACCCAAACTGAGCCCCTGGTGTTTCGCTAATAAGAACAAACACTGGACGTGCGAGCCCCTAGTCTTCTTGTCTTTCCCCTCTAAGCACGGAACTTCCGCCTCATGAGGAGTGACATGGGGCAGAGGATCAGGGTCCCCATATTCTCAGCCTGCTACACCTAGGTAGAGCTCCCACCTTATGAGTAGAGGCTGAGCAGGGGAGGGAGCCAGTGCCTGCCTGGGAGAGAGCTTCTGCAACATGGGGCCGAGGCAAATAGAAGCATTGGCGGCCTGCTCCTCCTGCAGTGCGGACATATTCCCAGCTAGGAGATGGAGACAGAAGAAGTCCTGATTTTCCACTGCATCCAATGGACTGGAGTCCCCAGGGCAGCTTCCATGAGAGCTGGAAATGCTGCAGGGAAAGGGGCTGATGGTTCAAATGCTGCACATTCTGGTCACCGTTACCAAATATAGTAATTGTTTAATGAATATTTCTTCATTTGCAGTATATCCTTAGAACAGTTTCCACAGACTTTTAAAAAATCATTTTCTCCAGTGATATCATTGCTTTGCTGCTGAGAGTTTCTACTGCACTCTTCACTCTTCCCATCCGGAACCCCGTTACAACAGACGAATGGATAAAGAAAACGTGGTGTACGGACCCGGTGGAATACCACGCAGCCCTGGAGAAGGGAAGCCTGTCATTCACTACAACATGGATGGATCTGGAGGGCATTATGCTAAGTGAAATCAGCCTGTCACAGGATGACAAATATCGCATGATTTCACTCACTCATGGAATCTTAAAAAAAATGACATTATAGAAGCAGAGAGTAAAATAGTGGTTACCAGACACTGGGAAGGGGAGGAGAGGGGGATGATGAGGAGAGGTTAATCAGCTCAGCTCTGGCTCTGGGAATCCTGTCTGCAGTGGCCAAGGGGGTCAAGGGGCAAGTGCCTGTGGGTGTGAGTTTGTGTGTGGCACCTAGCAGTTGGCTCATGGGGCATGTGTGGGTCCTTTGTGGGGAGTACAGGGGCTGGTTGGCTGGGGGCTGGTGCAAGACCTAGCAGTGTTTAGGTAATTCCTTACCTAAGTCCATGTTTGCCCAAGACTGGGGTGGACAGACGAAGCTTGTGTTACTGATATCTTAACTTCAACCCGTGCTCATCAAGGCCACCCTGCAAGCTCCTATTTCCCAAATGTGTTCATCTATAAGGGCCGTGGTAGCAAAGCCCCATGGACAGAGAGGCTTCTTCTTAAACAAAAACTCTTCCTCACAGTTCTGGAGGCTGGAAGTCCAGGATCAAGGTGTTGGCAGGGTTGCATCCCCTGAGGCCTCTCTCCTTGGTTTACAAGTGACTGTCTTCTCCCATGTCCTCCTGTGGTCTTCCCTCTGTGCCTGTCCATGTCCTCATCTCCTCTCATATGAGGACACCAGGAAGACTGCGTTAGGGCCCACCCTCCTGACCTCATTTTACCATAATCACCTCTTGAAAGGCCCTGTCTCCAAACAGTCACATTCTGAGGTCCTGGGGGTTACTGCTTTAACATATGGATTTAGGGGGAGCAAAACTCAGCCCATAACACTAACTTTCCTGATAACCTGAAGCCCTGAGAAGTTGCCACTTGTCAGCCTTCTGCTCTTAAGCAGGGCCTGCCATCTCCACAGCTGCCTCCCCTGCCTCTATCCCAATCCCCACCTACGGGCTCCATGGAAACCATTAACCCCTGACATAGCCCCAAATCTCTCACTGCACAGACCATTTCCATGTCCAGGCAGAGCCTGTTTGGTGCTCCTCCTGATCCCACGTGAGAGCTACAGCCCAAGGCCCTGTCTTCCATCTCTCTCTTCTCTCTCTCTTCCTTTCTCCTCTATCTCTCCCCCAGCAACCCCTCTTCCTCTCTGGCTCATTTCTTTTCTGTCCAACTTGATAACCATGAATTTCCTTCCAGCCCCCAGGACAACCACCTTGCATGACACAGACCTTCCCACAGTGTCCTCAAGAGGCTGACGCTGGAGCACTGAGACAGCCCTGCAGACAGGTGCATCTGCCTACACCAGCCCCACAGCAAGACCAGGAACTGGTGGCCTTTGGGCTGATTGCAACTCTGTTAGCATTAGCCATCCTACAGAGAACAGACCGCAAGAACATTTGCAAAAGTCATTCCAAATTTAAGCTAGGCCCATCCAGACCTAATGAGACTGCATGGCAAGACTGTTAATTATGCTAAGACATACAGCTGTGCCCGCGCTACTGCTATCCTCACCACCAAGGTGTATGCATGACGGGCTGCAGGGCATCGTCCAGATGCAGCAACCAGGTGTGCTGTGGTTCACATTGGCATCAGCATTGCTTTTGCTGTCTTTTTCTTCAAAAACAAGTATCGGTAAGGAAGAGCAGAAAAGGAATTATCTTCTAACACATAAAACATTTTTGCAATTTGATGGTTCACTGCCCTTTGCTGGGGGCGGGGCATCTCTCTCCTCCAGCTCATAAGATGACGTCCCCAGACATGCCCATCCTACCACACAAGGTGAGGCTGGATGCCTGCCTGGGATCGCGGCCTGAAATCTGTTTCTCAGAGCCTGAGATAAAGAGAGAAGCTCTTTTGAACAGGCTGCTCCGTGGGGGATAGTCTGTCCAGTTGGTATTGTGAAGACTTAATGAATATCTTCCAAGCAACTTTTTGGCAATTATTTCCCAGTGATGTGTGACAAGTTGCTGTTTGCACAGGCTTATAAAACGTTACAGTGTTTCATTAATTTGCCCTTCATTAGCGATATAATTTGCTGATGATCCCGCCTTTGTGGCGCCCTGCCCCAGTGACACTGGCTCCCTGATGAAGACTTAAGGGCAGCAGTGCATCCAGCCCTTCTCAGGGCACAGCCAGTCACGGCTTGGCCCAGTGACCCCTCCCACTGCTTTTTACTTCTGCTTCAAAGTGGAGCAATCTTGTATTGATACGGGAATAATAACTGCATATAAAATGGCACATCTATCAGAAGGGCAGGAATGTGAAATGAGTAAAGCTGTTAATTGCGTACAATTGCCCCGGAGTAATGAGGCTGCTTATCACTGCCTATCACTGTCTTTCCTTCAGGCTGGTATACACACATCACTGTTGGCACATCTGCTGGGCTGGGCCTGTCCCTGACAATAACTGGAGTGAGCGCGCTGGGGGGGCCACTGGCCCCGGGGGACAAGAGTCAGGGTGGGATCAGGGGAGCTGCAGAAGGAGCAGAGGTCTGGCTGGGGAATCCCGCCACCCTGGAAGTATTTCTGGCCCTGCTGCTTGCTGTGTCACGTTGCATGGGTCATTCTGCCTCTTGGAGCCTCTATGTACTCATCGGTGAAATGGAGATGATGGTGACACACTTCACCAGACGCTCAGGAGAGTAATGATGTGATTATGGAAGGTGCTTGAGGAAGAGCAGAGACTCACAGGAATGAGGGGTCTCTCAATCATGAAGCAGGAAAAAAATTTAATTCAGCCCCTGAAAGCAAGGAGCTGATGGGGTGGTGACAGCAGTAAGCCTCTTAGAAGCTGAAAGATCAATAAAAGTCTCAAGAACAACAACAACTGGCCAGGCACAGTGGCTCACGCTATAATCTCAGCACTTTGGGAGGCCAAGGCCCCCTGAGGTCAGGAGTTCAAGACCAGCCTGGCCAACATAGCAAAACCCCATCTTGACTAAAAATACAAAAATTAGCCGAGCATGGTGGCAGTCACCTGTAATCCTAGCTACTTGGGAGGCTGAGGCAAGAGAATCACTTGAACCTGGGAGGCAGAGGTTGCAGTGAGCAGAGATCAAATCATTACCCTCCAGCCTGGGCAACAAGAATGAAACTCCATCAAAAAAATAAATAAATAAAAAAGAACAAAGACAACTAACAAAAATGAGGGAAGTCCTCAAAAGAGAGGAAACCAGTTCAGCTCTGGTTGCAGCACCTTCCCACCTTCACCTGTGGGTGTGTGACTGTGGCTGTAAGAGCCCCCCAGACTCCACAGCAGCAGGCCTGGGGATGGGGGCTCTGAGGTGACTCCAGCAGTAGTGGACTCCTGCCTTCACTGAGGTCCAGCAGTGACTAGCCAGGGACTGAGAATGACCAATGGCATGCCTGAGGTTCAGTCCGCTGAGCTCAAAACACACTTCCTGTGTCCCCCACTGGCTTCTAGACTGACTTGTGGGTAGAGACAGAACTCAGACCAGAGCCCAGCTCTTAGCATAGCCTCCATCTAGCCACTGGGACAGATATGTGCAGGCGGTTACAAACTGCTGTAGTGACTGGATAGCAAGTGTAAGAATGAGGTGGTGGGCCAGGTGCAGTGGTTCACACCTGTAATCCCAGCACTTCGGGAGGCCGAGGCAGGCGGATCACCATCCTGAGGAGATCGAGACCATCCTGGCTAACACCGTGAAACCCTGTTTCTACTAAAAACACACAAAAAATTAGCCGGGCGTGGCAAGCGCCTGTAGTTCCAGCTACTTGGGAGGTTGAAGCAGGAGAATGGCGTGAACCCGGGAGGAGGAGCTTGCAGTGAGCCGAGATCGCGCCACTGCACTCCAACCTGGGCGACAGAGTGAGATTCCGTCTAAAACAAGACAAGACAAAACAAAACACAAACAACAAAAAAGAATGAGGTGGTGTAAGAACACTTGGCCAGGAGGGTCAGTGTGTCAGTTTGTTCTTGCATTGCTGTATTGGTGGGAATGTAAATTAGTTCAACCGTTGTGGAAGGCAGTGTGGCCATTCCTCAGAAATCTAGAACCAGAAATACCATTTGACCCGGCAATCCGTTACTAGATACATACCCAAAGGAATACAAATCATTCTATGATCAAGATACATGCATGCAGATGTTCACTGCAGCACTATTCACAACAGCAAAGACACGGAATCAACCCATGTGCCAATCAGTGATAGACTGGATAAAGAAAATGTGGTACATATACACCATGGAATACTATGCAGCCACGAAAAGGAACAAGATCATGTCCTTCGCAGGGACATGGTTGGATCTGGAAGCCATTATCCTCAGCAAACTAACACGGGAACAAAAAACCAAACACCGCATGTTCTCACTTATAAATGGGAGCTGAACAATAAGAATGCATGGACACAGGGAGGGGAATATCACACACCAGAGCCTGTCAGGTTTTATGTTGATGTTAATGTATTAGCTATCATTAATGTTAGTGTATTTTGTAATATGTGTGGTCCAAGACAATTCTTCTTCCAATGTGGCCCAGAGAAGCCAAAAGATTGGACGCCCTTGTGCTAAATCATTCATGAAGGATCCACTCCTATGATCCATCACCTCCCACCGGGCCCCGCCTCCAACACTGAGGATAACAATTGAACATGAGATTTGGGCGGGGACACGAATCCAAACCATAGCAGTCAGCTTCCCAGAGGTCACTCAGAGGCCCCAGCGGGAGCAGAGGACAGAGGGTACAAGAAGCAGTTGTGTATGAATGCACAGAAAACCCCGCTCTGAGGGCACAGGTGTGGTTTGAGTCAGGACAGGGAGAAAGAGGGGACAGGAGAGGACGGGAGAACCAACTCAGAGACCTGGAATCTGGGAGCAGTGGGGCTTCCTCCTGAAGCAGCCAGCTTCCTCTCCTCTCCTCTCTTCTTCCACAGGTTTGTTTAGGAAATATTTCAAACAAGCGAAAAGCAGAGTACCTAATATAGCAAGCAAGTGTTGATATGCTTGTCACATGTACTCGTGTTTTGTTTTACAAATAAAACATTTCCAATTTCATGGTAACATCTTTTGCATCCCACCAGATCCCATACGTGCCCTCCTCCCTCTTCCCTGGAGTAATCAGCCTTCTGGAGTCAGTGTTTTGATAGTTGTACCTCATGTATATGAATTCATAGGCAGCATACAATGTTTTTCTGGGTGTTTATAAAATTCACAAAAAAATGGCTTACTATAATTTTCTGCACCAAGCTTCTTTCTCTCAGCTTTATTTTACGAGATTCGTCATGTGGATCTAGATCATACATTTAAATCTGTGTAATACTTAATTGTATGAAGATACCACAATGTAAGTATCTGTTTCTCACAACGAGCATTTAGGTTTCATTTTGTTTTTTACTTAATTGTAAGCAAGCCTGCGATGAGCCGCTTGGACACGCCTCCTTCTCTACACCAGCAAGAGCACCTGGGGAACACTTGATCCCAGGTTCCACGGCCAGTGAGTGGCAGTGCTCACACCAGACTCCATCCAGCGAACTCAGACGCCGTGGAGAACACACAGCCACACACACCAGGACACTGAAGTCCTGGCTCCAGCTACTGTGAGCGGTTTACACATTTATCCACACTGAAGGGTGCTGGGAATGATGTTTATAGAACAGAATCAGAACATTATGTAAAGGGACACACATAGAAATCATAACAGACTAACATCAGGAGCTGCAAGGATGGAAGCTGAGTACAATGAATGAGGGGCTCTGTCCTCTTTCATGCCAGGTGCCAGGTTGAAACTGTCTAAGCTCAAAACAGATAAAAACATGACTCACAAGCACTTAACATTTTCACAGCCTCTTTTCTTATTCTTAGATATGTTATATAATAATAATAGTTTTTGTAGTGAAGAAACATGTATTTGAATACCTATTCATTTTAACTCCACTTTGTATTCTGTTAAATTCAAGTGAAACTAAATATACCAGTTATTACCTTTACATAAAAAAACACATTTATATTTGCCTACTTTTTAAAGACTCTCCATGCATTTATCTTTATATCCATCTCACCTTCCATCTGAATTTCTCATAAAAAGAAATCTGATGTGATATTTGCCTACATTAAGGGTAGTTATTTCTAAGTTGTGGGCTTTCAGGTAAATTATTTTACCAATTTTCGTACTTGTGTGCATTGGTCTGTTTCTTCATAAGTATAATGGTGTTGAGGGAAACAAGAAAATAATGTTTATTTAAAGGGAGTGAGCAAAAATGCTAACATTTTAACAGTGGTTGGTGTTTTTTTGTATTTCTTTGTAATAGTAGTTACTCCCCTCTTTGCCAGCAACCACCCCCTCCCCCCCCCTCCCTCCCAGCCACCCAGTATTCTACACGTGGAGATAAGGAGGAACCACCAGGCCTGTGCAGGAGCACATACGCTGTCTTTCACGGAAATAAGTGTCTCAAGTCCTCACTCATCTACTGCCACATCCAGCTCACCTAGATCCCCACCTGTAGCCTTCACAGCTCAGCTGCCTGCCTTGGCCTCCAGGGGTCTGGTGTGGCCCTACAGAGAAACAGCAAACGCTACTTCTTCAGAGCTCATCATAGCAAGGGAGGTGGCCGTGGTCCCTTGTGCTGGGCAGAGACTCAAAGGCAGGCAGAGGAGTGGGATGCTTGATAATATGGAAAAAGGAAGGCTTGCGGTGTGCCTGATGGAGGCTGGCAGCCGGGCAGCCCATGGGATCGGTAAGGGTGTACATTTAGCTCTTTCTGGTTGATCCTAATTTGGAAGAGGGGCAAAGTTAGGGAAGTTGTCAGTATTGTGTAAATCCTGACCACCCCAAGTCGATGGCTACAGAAGTTGAGGTTTGGCTTCCTGGACAGGCTGCTCTGAGCTGTGGGTCAAAGCTCTAGGATTGCCTGGTCTGGCTGTGATTGCTCCATGTGCTCAGCCTCTGCCTGAGATAAGTGATCAGCTTTCTGCACATTCTGTGGCCATGCCTCCTTGTTCAGGCAGTATCGGAGGAGCCAAGGTTAGGGGTTTGTCTAAGCCCAGGTGTTCACCGACAGAAAGTCCCTCCAAGAGTCTATGCCCACGGCACAGTCTATGCCCATGGCACATTTCCACAGTCCAGGGGCTCTGGATGTGCAGGTGCCTGGGGAGAGCTGACCTGGTGCATCTGCCCGGGAGGGAGTCACAGAGGTAAACAGTAAGGGCAATCCGCTGTGAGGCAACCTTCAGGGAAATGTTTCAATGTTGAACAGGGCCAGGCAGCTTAACAGAGCAGTGTGAGGCAGGCGGAGGCTTCTCGGGAGCGGGACCACAAGCCACGTATTGAAGGAGGAGGAACGCACGCTAGGCTGGCCTTTGGCCTCCTGGACCAGGCCAAGAACCAGGAAGGGCTTGAAGGAGGGAGGAAAGGGGTGGGGATGGCATTCAGGTGAGAGCACACTCTGGAGTGCAGAGGGCGAGTGGAGGGACCTTCCGGAGGTGGAGGCCAGTTAGGAGGGAGGGATGGGTGTGAGAAAGAACTGGCAAGAATCAGGAGGCAGAGGCAGTGCCAGGGGGCAGACAGCCACAAGGTTTGAAAGTAGAACCAGGACAACTTGGGGACAGGTCACACAGTATGTATAGTGGGATCACCAAGGACCTAGGATGACCCAGGTGGGCCCGTACCAGGAGCAACAGCCCAAATCCAGGGCTCACGTCCCATGAGCAGGTAAACTCACTTGTCCCAGGTGCTGTGGCCAGCGAGTGGCAATGCTCAAACCTGACTCTGCCCACCTGAGCCAGCAGCCATGCAGAGGTCAGCCGCACACGAGGACCCGGAGGAAGCTCTGGTCCCAGCTAAGGTGAGCACACTGAGACCGATGGCAACCTCAAGTCTACTTCTCTGGAATTCCAACCAAATCATGTTTTAGCTCTCATCCCAGCACAGGCAGTCCACACGGCTGGTCCAAATAGCACATGGAACCACTTTCTATCCATTCAGCCCGTGTCCTTCTCTCAGTCTATGTGGCATGCCTGGGTAAAGTGCCCCAGACCTGAGCACAGAGGTCAGTAAATGGGCCCTGCCCTCTCTGGGTCTAAGTCAGGAGCAGATGCTCCCCGGCCCGCAGGGGAAGGAAAGGGACCCTTCGTGTTGCTTTTTCATAGGCTGCTGGTCCCTGTTTGCCAATTTGGCTGCACATCTTTGCAAGGTTCATGCTTCGCAGGGGATCACTATGTGCAGGCGCAAGTTCTGAGTGCTTTGCATGAAGTCACTCATTTAAACCTCCTGACAACCCAACTGCGGTAGGTTGTGCTCTGCAGAGATGACCACCACATTGCTGCCCACCCTATAGATCTTCTTAGTGTGAGACGTTGATGTTTCCCTAATCAAAGGAATGTCTCCTTGCACGTGGGGCTGTGGTGACTGTATGGTCAAAAGAATATGGTGAAAGTGACATCATGGTACTTCTGAGTGTGGTCCATAAAAGATGACACAACTTCCACTTCGTTTGCTGGAAGCCTCCTTCTTGAAGCCTGCAGCCACCACATAAGCAGCCCAGCTGCCCTGAGGTTGCCATGCTGTGAGGAAGCCTAACTAGCTCCGCTGGACAGAAAATAGGAGGAAGCCCGAGTCTGCATGGGGAGAGAGATGCCCAGCCCCCACTGTGCTGCTCCACCCTCAGTTTCAGCCGTTGTCACATTTCAGTCACTGTCTGGCCACAGCCCCAAGAGACACCCTGAGCTAGAGCTGTACAGCAGAGCCCTTCCTGAACTGATGACCAACAGTGAGAGAAGATAACATGATTGCAGCTGTTTTTAACCACTGAATTTGTTGATTTATTACGCAACAATAAACAACCAACTACCTATGACACACAGGTACATTTATTATCCTGTCATTTAATCAATGAAGGCACTGAGGTATAGATAAATAGCTCCCCAAAGGTAACACAACTGGTTAGTGGTAGGGCTGGAATTTTAATGTCTGCTTCCAGAATTTCTGCTCCTAACCAACTTCCTATACTGCTGATTGCAAAGACCAGACAGGAGGCAAGAAGTCCTGTGAGCCAGATGGGTTTGTGTTGGAACCTGGCTCACACTCAGCCACCTTACGTTCATTGCCAAACCCCCAGCTTCAGAGACCTCTGTGCTGTGAAGCGTGTAGGGTCAGCACTGGGATCTTCATATTGTCCTACATACTTATTTTGCTAATTGAATGTTTTCCCTTCCTTAAGCTGACGTGACTATTTCCTTAAGGACAAAAGAGGATAAAAATCTGTTAAGTAAAATGCATGATCACATTGCGTTTCTTAAACAGACTCAATAAAAATCAACACCAAGTTAAACTAGGGTTATCACAAGGGAAGGAGGTCCTTTTTGTCATCACGGTCATTTATACCCCAGGGACAGATAAGGGGTTTAAGCCTAAATTCATATGCGAAACGGGAGCATCATTTTCTGGCTGGTTCCAGCTAAAGGGAAGGGCCTTGTCCTATCATGGGCCCAGCAGCACGGCTCACACCCAGCCTCAGTGATGTGTGTGCACAGCAGAATGCACAGTGGTGGCAGCGCCTATCTTACTGCCCCTTTCTGCCACCAATGAACAACCACTGTGGAAGTCCCCATGCTCTACTGCGAAGTTGTCTTAGAATTTTTTAAAAAGAGTGGCTTACAAAATTAATTTTTCTTTTTGAATGTGTACAATAAAAAAGGAACAATGTTTATGATCAGCTCTGTGTCTTGGAAAAATGAATCTCAAAGAAGATCCATAGTGTGCACATAGGTGGGCGTGGGGAAGGGAGAGAGGGGAAAGCTCAGGAAAGGTAAGAGGGGCTGGAGCAGCTCTGCTGGGTGGGACAGAGCACAAGGAGAATCTCAGAGACACAGCTGACCTGGGACTCGTGGGTTGCAAGAATGTAATTTAGTTTTTCTGTACATGCTGCAAGATTGCCCTTCCTCTGGCTGCTTCAGAAACCTTCCACACAGCATATTACTGTGGCTGGAGTTGGAGTCAATTTTGTGTGGCTGCATTGTTTTGTCGTGGTCAGTGATAGATACAATAAAGGGCTGGCTCCCACCGCATTGTGGGTTTGGAGAAATAGAGGCTGCCCACGGTATCAGTCACCTCTGCTCTCAGTGATATGCCAGTGAGTCATTTGTGATGATGGCGACACATCTCACCTCAATGACTTGTCTATCTAGTTAATCCCTCATCTTTATTAGGAAATGTTATGCAATACATCACTGCTTAACACTTAATTGTAAGATCACTCTTCATACTGAAATAATTTTGCAGGTAACACACAATTATATTAAAATTTATGATAATACTACAGAAAGTAGCAACAGTCATAGTGACTAAGAATGCCCTCATTTAGAAACTGTTGCTTTTAGAGAGGTGTAGTGTCCCCCAGAAGAAGTGGGCTGAATAATTTTTATGTAAGAAAAAAACTTCTATTGCAGAAATGCTGTGACAACTGGTTGAAGCCAACAGAAAATATTTTAGATCAGCATCAAGTAGGTAAATGGCACATGCAAATTCAAGAATAAGAGCCAAGACTTAGTGAAAGACCAGCAAATGAAAACGAAGAAGCTGGGGATGGTCCAGTGGTGCAGCACGACAGCCCTCCGGCTTGAGCTGCGTCAGGATCTCCTGGAGGGGCATCAAGACAAGGCTGCAGGCTCTACCCTCCGAGTGGCCCACTGAGTCTGTCTGGGTTGGGACCCAGCTACTTGTGTTTCCATCAAGCGTTGCTGTTGGGCCAGGGACCTCCTCTAGAAACCACTGACCGATGTGATAGAAAGCACACTCTGAGGCTGGATGTAGTGGCTCACACCTGTAATCCCAGCACTTTGGGAGGCCGAGGCAGGTGGATCATGAGATCAGGAGATCGAGACCATCCTGGCTAACACAGTGAAAACCCGTCTCTACTAAAAATACAAAAAATTAGCCGGGCATGGTGGCACACGCCTGTAGTCCCAGCTACTCGGGAGGCTGAGGCAGGAGAATTGCTTGAATCCGGAAGGCAGAGGTTGCAGTGAGCCGAGATCATGCCACTGCACTGAGTCTGCTGCTGGTCAGTCCTGGGTTCAAATCCTTTCAGTACAGTTTACTTGCAGGTCACTGTAATGAATTATTTGAGTTATTTGATTATCCCTTTGTCTTCCTTATTGAATCAAAATCAGTAGCAAGATGACTGTGGGGATTAAACGAGGTTGTATAAATGACAGGTGAAGGGCATCAGTGTAGGAATTTAATAAATAGTAATGATTTTGCTCAATCCTCATTGGAAATCTTGTCCTAATATTAAACATTGCCTTTTTAGGAAGCTGTGAAGGCAAACAGAAGTCTCTTGATATGAGACACTTTATTTATTTTTTTAAAGACTCATTTGCATGCTTATTGCATACCAGACTTTGGGCTAGTTGCTAAGATTTGCCTTGTTATATAATCACTCTACTAACTAAGCAATAAGACTACATTTTGAAGAGCTCTTGCTTGGAATAAGGCTGAATGAGCTGAGGATTAGTGTGGAGAATCTCCATGAGCAGGAAGGGAGCCAGCAGTGCACAGGCACCTGGCTCTGCAGCTGCCAAGTCCCCCCTCCTGGGCTGTAAAATGGGGTGATTGGAGCTGTGTTTGCTGATCGGTGCTCTTGAAACACAAGTACAGCACAGGTCCAAGGCTGATCTGCATGCGCTTGCCAGATTCTGTTGTGGGAGAATTTCAGGTTTCTCCACTTATAAATAATCTGAACTCGGAGATAAACACTTCCTCCAGCATGTTAAAAATGATTGTTTCTAGGCAGACATTGGACAAACTGTTCTGCTCCAAGAGCACAGTTTTGCTGATGGAAATACATTGAAATAAAGGTGATAGTGCAGTGGCTCATGCCTGTAATCCCAGCACTTTGGGAGGCCGAGGCAGGAGGATCACCTGAGGTCAGGAGTTTAAAACCAGCCTGGCCAACATAATGAAACCCCGTCTCTACTAAAAATACAAAACTTAGCTGGGTGTGGTGGTGGGTGCCTGTAGTCCTAGCTACTCTGGAGGCTGAGGTAGGAGAATTGCTTGAACTGAGGAGGCAGAGGTTGCAGTGAGCCAAGATCGCGCCACTGCACTCCAGCCTGGCGACAGAGTGAGACTCCATCTCAAAAAAAAACCAAACAAAAAAGTGATAGTGCAGATGGGGTTAGTACTTGAGTCTAGCCCCATCACTGTCTCTGGGGTCTGGGGTGACTTTGGGAAAGAGGCTTGCCTCAACTGTCTTCTCAAAAAAAAGAAAGGAGGAAATCATATTTAATTTCCAAGACAATTGTAAATAAAATAAGAATTTGTATGAAAGGCTTTTCATGAATTTAGTAATTTTTGACAGCTATTTCTGAGGCGGTTGTGGCTGCAGTATTTAAGAAACACATGTGCTGCTTGATTTCAATGATCTAAATATATATATATATATAATTATTCTACCAGATGACTCTTATTGGGCAAGGCAAGACAGACATGTAGTCCTCCTATACAACCAGATCTGATATTTAACAATAAGTAAATGTTAGTGGTAAAGTGAATCTGCAGAATTTACTGTCCTTTTCTCCCTCCTTCCATTTCTACCTCCTGGTTGGCCCCCTCTCTTATGTCTCACTTGCACAACAATTCAACATGAACACTCCTCCAGCAACACAGAGAGTACACGGTGTATACAGACATATGTGGGGGTAGAGGGTGTGTGCTGTATAGATGTATGTGGGGGGAGAGGGTGTATGTTGTATAGACATACAGGGAGTAGAGGGTGCGTGTTGTATAAACGTATGTTCGGGTAGAGGGTGTGTGTTGTTTAGACTCATGTGGGGGTAGAGGGTGCATGTTGTAGAGACGTATGTGGGAGTAGAGGGTGCATGTTGTATAGATGCACAAGGGGGTAGAGGGTGTGTGTTGTATAGACGCACATGGGGGTAGAGGGTGCGTGTTGTATAGACGCATATGCGGGTAGAGAGTGTGTGTTGTATAGACGCACGTGGGGGTAGAGGGTGCGTGTTGTACAGACGCACGTGGGGGTAGAGGGTGCATGTTGCTTGGACGCATGTGTGGGTAAAGGGTGTGTGTTGTATAGATGTATGTGGGGGTAGAGGGTGCTTGTTGTTTAGACTCTTGTGGGGGTAGAGGGTGCATGTTGTATAGATGTACGTGGGGGTAGAGGGTGCGCGTTGTATAGATGTACGTGGGGGTAGAGGGTGCGTGTTGTATAGACGTACGTGGGGGTAGAGGGTGCGCGTTGTATAGATGTATGTGGGGGTAAAGGGTGTGTGTTGTATAGATGCATGTGTAGGTAGAGGGTGCGTGTTGTTTAGACTCGTGGGGGTAGAGGGTGCGTGTTGTATAGATGTACGTGGGGGTAGAGGGTGTGTGTTGTATAGATGTATGTGGGGGTAGAGGGTGCGTGTTGTTTAGACTCATGTGGGGGTAGAGGGTGCATGTTGTATAGACGTACATGGGGGTAGAGGGTGTGTGTTGTATAGATGTACGGGGGGGTAGAGGGTGCCTGTTGTATAAACGTACATGGGGGAAGAGGGTGCCTGTTGTATAGACGTACGTGGGGGTAAAGGGTGCATGTTTTATAGACGCACATGGGGGTAGAGGGTGTGTATTGTATAGATGCATGTGGGGGTAGAGGGTGTGTTGAAGCAGCCTTGCATCCCAGGGATGAAGCCCACCTGATTATGGTGGATAAGTTTTTTGATGTGCTGCTGGATTCGGTTTGCCAGTATTTTATTGATGATTTTTGCACCAATGTTCATTAGGGATATTGTTCTAAAATTCTCTTTTTTTGTTGTGTCTCTGCCAGGCTTTGGTATCAGGATGATGTTGGCCTCATAAAATGAGTTAGGGAGGATTCCCTCTTTTTCTATTGATTGGAATAGTTTCAGAAGGAATGGTACCAGCTCCTCCTTGTACCTCTGGTAGAATTTGGCTGTGAATCCGTCTGGTCCTGGACTTTTTTGGGATGGAAGGCTATTAATTATTGCCTCAATTTCAGAGCCTGCTATTGGTCTATTCAGGGTTTCAACTTGTTCCTGGTTTAGTCTTGGGAGAGTGTAAGTGTCCAGGAAATTATCCATTTCTTCTAGGCTTTCTAGTTTATTTGCATAGAGATGTTTATAGTATTCTCTGATGGTAGTTTGTATTTCTGTGGGGTCAGTGGTGATATCCCTTTTATCATTTTTTATTGCATCTATTTGATTCTTCTCTCTTTTCTTCTTTCTTAGTCTTGCTAGCAGTCTATCAATTTTGTTGATCTTTTCAAAAAACCAGCTCCTGGATTCATTGATTTTTTGAAGGGTTTTTTGTGTCTCTATCTCCTTCAAATCTGCTTTGATCTTAGTTATTTCTTGCCTTCTGCTAGCTTTTGAATGTGTTTGCTCTTGCTTCTCTAGTTCTTTTAATTGTGATGTTAGGGTGTCAATTTTAGACCTTTCCTTCTTTCTCTTGTGGGCATTTAGTGCTATAAATTTCCCTCTACACACTGCTTTAAATGTGTCCCAGAGATTCTGTTATGTTGTATCTTTGTTCTCATTGGTTTCAAAGAACATCTTTATTTCTGCCTTCATTTCGTTATGTACCCAGTAGTCATTCAGGAGCAGGTTGTTCAGTTTCCATGTAGTTGAGCGGTTTTGATTGAGTTTCTTAGTCCTGAGTTCCAGTTTGATTGCACTGTGGTCTGAGAGACAGTTTGTTATAATTTCTGTTCTTGTACATTTGCTGAGGAGTGCTTTACTTCCAACTATGTGGTCGATTTTGGAATAAGTGCGATGTGGTGCTGAGAAGAATGTATAGTCCGTTGATTTAGGGTGGAGAGTTCTGTAGATGTCTATTAGGTCTGCTTGGTGCAGAGTTGAGTTCAATTCTTGGATATCCTTGTTAACTTTCTGTCTCGTTAATCTGTCTAATGTTGACAGTGGGGTGTTAAAGTCTCCCATTATTATTGTATGGGAGTCTAAGTCTCTTTGTAAGTCTCTAAGGACTTGCTTTATGAATCTGGGTGCTCCTGTATTGGGTGCATATATATTTAGGATAGTTCACTCTTCTTGTTGAATTGGTCCCTTTACCATTATGTAATGACCTTCTTTGTTTCTTTTTATCTTTGTTGGTTTAGAGACTGTTTTATCAGAGACTAGGATTGCAACCCCTGCCTTTTTTTGTTTTCCATGTGCTTAGTAGATCTTCCTCCATCCCTTTACTTTGAGCCTATGTGTGTCTCTGCACATGAGATGGGTCTCCTGGATACAGCAAACTGATGGGTATTGACTCTTTATTCAATTTGCCAGTCTGTGTCTTTTAATTGGGCCATTTAGTCCATTTACATTTAAGGTTAATATTGTTATGTGTGAACTTGATCCTGTCATTACAATATTAGCTGGTTATTTTGCTCGTTAGTTGATGCAGTTTCTTCCTAGCATCCATGGTCTTTACATTTTGGCATGTTTTTGCAATGGCTGGTACCGGTTGTTCCTTTCCATGTTTAGTGCTTCCTTCAGGATTTCTTGTAGGGCAGGCCTAGTGGTGACAAAACCTCTCAGCATTTGCTTGTCTGTAAAGGATTTTATTTCTCCTTCACTTATGAAACTTAGTTTGACTGGATATGAAATTCTGGGTTGAAAATTCTTTTCTTTAAGAATGTTGAATATTGGCCCCCACTGTCTTCTGGCTTGAAGAGTTTCTGCCCAGAGATCTGCTGTTAGTCTGATGGGCTTCCCTTTGTGTGTAACCCGACCTTTCTCTCTGGCTGCCCTTAACATTTTTTCCTTCATTTCAACTTCGGTGAATCTGACAATTATGTGTCTTGGAGTCGCTCCTCTCGAGGAGTATCTTTGTGGCATTCTCTGTATTTCCTGAATTTGAATGTTGGCCTGCCTTGCTAGGTTGGGGAAGTTCTACTGGATAATATCCTGAAGAGTGTTTTCCAACTTGGTTCCATTCTCCCTGTCGCCTTCAGGCATACCAATCAGACGTAGATTTGATCTTTTCACATAGTCACATATTTCTCGGAGGCTTTGTTCATTTCTTTTTACTCTTTTTTCTCCACACTTCTCTTCTCACTTCATTTCACTCATTTGATCTTCAATCACTGATACTCTTTCTTCCAGTTGATTGAGTAGGTTACTGAAGCTTGTGCATTTGTCACGTAGTTCTCGTGTTATGGTTTTCATCTCTATCAGTTCGTTTATGGACTTCTCTGCATTGGTTATTCTAGTTATCCATTCTTCCATTCTTTTTTCAAGGTTTTTAGTTTCTTTGCACTGGTTACGTAGTTCCTCCTTTAGCTCTGAGAAGTTTGATCGACTGAAGCCTTCTTCTCTCAACTTGTGAAAGTCATTCTCTGTCCAGCTTTGCTCCGTTGCTGGCGATGAGCTGCATTCCTTTGGAGGGGGAGATGTGCTCTGATTTTTTGAATTTCCAGCTTTTCTGCCCTGGTTTTTCCCCTCTTTGTAGTTTTATCTACCTTTGTTTTTTGATGATGGTGATGTACTGATGGGGTTTTGGTGTGTGTGTCCTTTCTGTTAGTTTTCCTTCTAACAGTCAGGACCCTCAGCTGCAGGTCTGTTGGAATTTTCTTGAGGTCCACTCCAGACCCTGTTTGCCTGTGTATCAGCAGTGGAGGCTGCAGAAGGTAGAATATTGCTGAACAGCAAGTGTTACTGTCTGATTCTTGCTCTGGAAGCTTCATCTCAGAGCTGTACCCTGCCGTGTGAGGTGTGAGGTGTCAGTCTGCACCTAGTGGAGGATGTCTCCCAGTTAGGCTACTCAGGGGTCAGGGACCCACTTGAGCAAGCATTCTGTCTGTTCTCAGATCTCAACCTCTGTGCTGGGAGAACCACTGCTCTCTTCAAAGCTGTCAGACAGGGACATTTACATCTGCAGAGGTTTCTGCTACTTTTTGTTTAGCTATGCCCTGTCCCCAGAGGTGGAGTCTGCAGAGGCAGGCAGGCCTCCTTGAGCTATGGTGGACTCCACCCAGTTCGAGCTTCCTGGCAGCTTTGTTTACTTACTTAAGCCTCAGCAATGGTGGGCACCCCTCCCCTAGCCTCGCTGCTGCCTTGCTGTTAGATCTCAGACTGTTGTGCTAGCAATGAGGGAGGCTCAGTGGGCGTGGGACCCTCCTGGACATGCGTGGGATATAATCTCCTGGTGTGCCATTTACTAAGACCCTTGGTAAAGCACAGTATTAGGGTGAGAGTTACCCGATTTTCCAGGTGTTGTGTGTCTCAGTTTCCCTTGGCTAGGAAAAGGAATTCCCTTCCCCCTTGCACTTCCCAGGTGAGGCGATGCCTCGCCCTGCTTCAGCTCTCGCTGGTTGGGCTGCACCCACTGACCAGCACTGATGGTCTGACATGCCCCAGTGAGATGAACCCAGTACCTCAGTTGAAAATGCAGAAATCACCTGTCTTCTGTGTTGCTCATGCTGGGAGCTGGAGGCTGGAGCTGTTTCTATTCGGCCGTCGTGGGTGCCCCCCAAAAATAAAATAATTTTTAAAGTAGACTTTGCTTAGTTAAAAATGCATATTGTGAACTCTGCAACAATCACTGCTTTTTCAAATGAAGTTTGACATGGTAAGAGAAGAAAGAAAAAAGGTTTATAAAAATGATTACTAAAAATCATAATACAACATAACAATCATGAAACAATTTTAAATATATATTACCTAAAATATAAAAAGCATCAAAATACATGAGGTAAAACCAATAGAATGAAGGAAGAAACAGATAATTTGACTCTTACAGTGAGAGAGTTTAACACCTTTCTTTTAGTAATTGATAAATGGTACCGACAGAAAATCAGTAATGATATAGTTGGACTGCACAGCACCATCAATCAACTCGATCTAATTGACATTTATAGTATACTTCACCCAACAATGGCAGAACACACCTTTTTCTTGAGCTGAAATGGAAAATTCACCAGGATCTGGGCCATAAAACACACCTTCACAAATTTAAGAGAATAGAAATCATGCAAAAGATGTTCTCCGATCACAGTGGAATTAAACTCGAAATTGATAACAGAAAGATAGCTGGAAAATCCCCAAATATTTGCAAATTAAGCACATTTCTAAGTAACACATAGTAAAAGAAGAGCTCTTCAAACTTTAAAAGTATTTGGAAATAAAAAACAACTCATCAAAATTTGAGGGGTGGAGTGAAAGAAGCATATGTAGGGAAATTTATAGAAAGAAATAAACATATTAGAAATGATGCATACCCTAAAGTTAATAACCTAAGCTTCTGCCTTAGGAAATTAGAGAAATAGGTATAATTTAAAACTAATGTAGACAGGAGAAAAGAAATAATAAACATTAGAACAGAAATAAATTAAGTTGAAACTGGGATAGCAATACAGAAAATTTTTTAAATGATCCTTTAAGTATATCAATAAAAATGATAAGCTTCCTCTCAGGCTAACCAAGAAAGGAAAAAGAAGTGCAATTGACAATCTTAGAAATGAAAACGGATCATCACTACTGATCACACGAGCATTAAAGAAATAAGAGAAGAATGGGAAAGCAAAAGGTAACCCTGTTCTCTCAAATTATATAATTTACATGAACCAGTTATTTGGGTCAGGCGTGGTAGCTTGTGCCTGTAATCCCAGCACTTTGGGAGGCTGAGGCAGGTGAATGAGGAGGTCAGGAGATCAAGACCATCCTAGCCAACATAGTGAAACCCCATCTCTACTAAAATTACAAAAATTAGCTGGGCATGGCAGTGCACACCTGTAGTCCCATCTACTCGGGAGGCTGAGGCAGGAGAATTGCTTGAACTCGGGAGACAGAAGCTGCAATTAACTGAGATCACACCACTGCACTCCAGCCTGGATGACAGAGTGAGACTCCCTCTCAGGAATAAAACAAAACAAAACAATTATTTGTAAGATACAGACTACCAGAACTCCAAAACTCACATAAGAAAACACAAACTAATTATCCCTGTATCTATGAGAAAATTAATTTAATAATTAATCATTGTCCAAAAAGATAATTTCACTGGTGAATTCTTCCAAAAATTTAAGGAAGATATAATATCACTTCTCCACAGTCGCTTTTAAAAAATAGGAAAGAAAAGGTTTCCTATTTATTCTATGAGTCAGGCATTACTCTAAAAATCAAAATCAAATCATATACCAGAAAAGAAAACCACAGACCAATTTCACATGGACATAGGTGTAAAAATCCTCAACAAAATATTATCAAATTAAAAACAACAGTGTAAAAAATAATTATACCCCACAACTAAGTGGCACTTGTTATAGGAATACAAACCTAATTCGACACTGAAAAATCAATCAATGCAATCTAACATATCAATAAGCTTAAAGAAGAAAAATCCTATAATTAGATCAACTGACACACAAAAAAAGTTGACAAAACTCAAAACCCAATTTGGCTAAAACTTTTAGCAAAGTAGATCTATAGTTGAGCTTATTCAAATTGAAAAAAAAAATCATAAAAAAATCCTACAGCTAACATCATGCTTAATGGTGAAAAGTATGTTTTCTTCTAAGAAAGGAGCAAGGTTAAGTGTCACCTGTCACCACTACTATGCAGCATCATACTGAAATTCCTAGATAGTACAATAAGACAAGAAAAAGAAAAGATACACAAAGTAGATATCTTGAAAAGAAAACATAGACAAGAAAGATACACAGATTGAAAAGAAAAATTATAACTGTCTTTATTTGCAGATGGCATGATTGTTTTACAGGGGAAACCACCAAAAGTCTATAAAAACAAAACAAGAAATAAACAACAACAAAAAAGCCCTTCTGGTACTAATAAATGAGTACAGCAAGATCAAAGGATACAAGACCAACATAAAAAGAGTCAATTTTGCTTTCCTATTGACTCCGTATTTATGATTTTCACATCCACAGATTCAACCAACTGTGGATCAAAAATATTTGGAAAAGGAAAACAAAAAGCAATACAACAACAAAGACTAAAACAAATAAAATACAGCATCACAACTATTTACATTGCATGCAATTATATCAGGTATTATACATTCCCAAATAATTTAAATCTAAAAGATAATATATGTAGATTATATGAAAACATTATACCATTTTTTACAATGGATTTGAGCATCTACAGATTTTAATACCTGTGAGGGTCCTGGAATCCCTGCAGATACTGAACGATGACTGTACCACAAATGAACAATTGGAAGTTGAAATTAAAAAGAAAAAACATATTAGCACTTTAAAAATGAAGTACTTAGCCATAAATCTAACAAAATATGTACAGAAGGACCTGTACGCAGAAAGCTACAGAATCTTGAGAAAGAAGTCAAAGATCTAAATAAGTGATTCTCCATGTTCATGAATTTGAAGCCACAATATCGTTAAGAAGTTGTTGCTTCTCAACCTGACTTACAAATTCATTGCAATATAAATGAAAATCTCAGCAAGTGACTTTGTAGATCTTGACAAACTGAGTCTAAAATTTACACAGAAAGACAAAAGACCGCTCCAAAAGAGATGACTATAATTGGGGAACTCACACTACATAATTTCAAGATTTACCGTAAAGGTACAGAAATCAAGACAGTATGGTATTGGTGAAAGAACAGATAAACAAACCAATGGATGAGATTAGAAAACTCATGAATAGACCCACAACAATATAGTCAACTGATTTTTTTGTAAGGCAGGATGGCAGTCCAATGGGGAAAGGTTGTCTTTTCGACAAGCAGTACTGCAACAAAATGATGTCATATGAGTTTGGATTGCCAAACCCAAGACACCTGACACTAGACAAGTGAGATTAACACAAGTGTATTAGTCTCATATCCTGACAGCTGACAGCAAAGGACACTAAGTCTCACAATACCAAAGGGGCTGAACTTCAAAACAGTTAGCAAGCAGGGACTGTGGGAGGAAGGCCTTGTAGCAACAAGAGTGTGGGAGGTCCACTGGTTCTCTCTGGAGACTGATTGGTTGTTTGAATAATTCCGCGGGCAAGCAAGGAACTGAAGCCCACTACTTAGGGATAAGCAGGAACTGTGCCTGTTCCCTGTGATAAAGAGGAACTTTTTTTCCAGCTGGAGAACAATATCAATATGAGCAGAGTGGAGGAGAGGACTTGCAGTGAGGCCATTCAAACACTCCCAATTTTGCCAGGCATAAAGGCAATGCATAATATTGAATTCTAATTTCAGAACTCCCAACACGATTCACAAAATAAATGATTCTAAATACAAATCTTATACCTTACGTGAAATTAACTCAAAATGCATCATAAAACTAATTACAAAATGCAAAACTATGAAACCCATAGAAAAAATAGAAGAAAAATTTAGGTGACTTTGGTTTGATAATAACTTTTTAGATATAACATTTAAAAGCACAATCTGATTAAGAACAAATTAACGTTGAAATTTATTAAAATTTAAAAATCTTGTTCTGCAAAATATACACATATAAAAAGAAACATACAAACCACAGACTGGGAGAAAATATTTGCAAAACCCACATGTAATAAAAAATTTATAACCAACGTATGCCATAAACTCTTAGAAGTCAAAAATGAGAAAACAAATGACCTAATTTATAAATTGGCTGAAGATCTCAACCTACACATTAGTAAAAAAGACACACAAATTTGAAAAAAGCATGTGAAAAAGATTCTCAATATCATTTGTCATTAAGAAATGCAGGCTAAAACAAAGAATTACCACTACATACTTAATAGAATGTCTAATTTTTTTTTTTTTGAGACGGAGTCGCCCAGGCTGGAGTGCAGTGGCGCGATCTCGGCTCACTACAAGCTCCGCCTCTCGGGTTCAGGCCATTCTCCTGCCTCAGCCTCCCCAGTAGCTGGGACTACAGGCGCCCACCACCAGGCCTGGCTAATTTTTTTGTATTTTTAGTAGAGACAGGATTTCACCCTGTTAGCCAAGATGGTCTCAATTCAATTCCTGACCTCGTGATCCGTCCGCCTTGGCCTCCCAAAGTGCTGAGATTACAGGCATGAGCCACTGCGCCCGGAATGTCTGAAATTTTTTAAAACACTGACAGTACCAATTGCTGGCTATGATGAAGAATAACAGAAACTGTCATTCGTTGCTGGTTGGAATGCAAAATAGTAACTACACTGGAAAATAAATGATTCTAGATACAAATCTTACATGAAATTAACTTAAAATACATCATAAAACTAATTGTAAAATGCAAAACTGTGAAACTCTGACAGATTCTAATAATACTAAACATAGTTTCATTATTAGTTTACTATGGCTTTTAAAACAAATTATTACATATTTAATGACTAAAAAACATAAATTCATCATTTTACAGTTCTGGAGGACAGAAGTACAAAGTATATTTCAATGGGCTAATATCAACGTGTTGGCAGGGCTGCACTCCCCCTGAAATCTAGGGAAAATCAATTTCCTTGCCTTTTCAAGTTTCTAGAGCAACATGCCTGTATTCCTTGGCTCTTGACTCTCCCTTCCTTCATCTTGACTCTTTCCTTCATCTTCAAAGCCAGCAGTGTGCATGTTCAAACCTCTCAATGCTTTGGTCACATCATCCACACTATAGTCAATTCTGCCTCTGTCTTCCCTTTATAAGGACACTTGTGATTACATTTAAAGACCACCCAAATAATTCAAGATAATCTCTCCATTTCAAGATTCATAACTTTATCACATCTGAAAAGTCCATTTTTTCATGTAAGGTAGCATTTACAAATTCCAGGGATTAGGACCCAAATACCTCTGTGGGCCATTGTTCAGCCTACCACAGTATACAATCCAGTAATTGTGCACCTACATCTTTACCCAATTGATTTGAAAACTAAGTCCACACAACAACCTGCAGGTGAATGTTTATAGCAGCTATATTGGTAATCTCAAAAAACTGGAAACAGCCAATATTCAGCACGAGAGTAGATAAACAAATGGTGGTATGTTCATAAAATAGAATACTATTCATCAATAAAAGGAATGAGCTATCAAGTCATTAAAAAACGGATAAATCTAAATTCATATTTCTACATGACAGAAGTCAGTTTGAAAAGGCTGCATACTACATGATTCTGTTTACTTGGTATGATGGAAAACTCAAAACTACAGAGATGTTAAACTGATCTGTCATTGTCATAGTTTCAGGGAGAACAGTATTCAATAGGAGATTAACAGGAAATTTTTATTAGCGTAGTAAAACTCTTTTGTATACACTGTAATGATAGATACACAATACTAAACAGTTTTTAAACCCCATATCATTTTGAAGCTGAAAGTGTGGACATTTGTGTATGCAAATGTTTTAATATCAGGTGGTTGGTATGTTCCAGAAAGGAATGCAGAAGGCAGCAACATAATTCTATTAAAGTAATAGAAATAAGTGTCTATTACTGAAGGAAATGTGAGAAAAGTAACTATTCTAAGTAACTTTGGAAATATGTGGAATCTTTAAAGACAAGTGGAACTGTATAAGAGTAATACAATTGATAATGTAGTTTCATATGGGGCATGGGTTAAGCAATTCTGCAACCACTATACATATATATTACAATTGAAAAATTAAATAAATGTAATGCAGATGGTGGGAGCCAAGTTTCTCACTGTTGGAATGGGAGATTACAGATAAGCAGATGGAAAAGTCTAGAGAAATCCATGTGGTAATGAATCAGAGTAGAGCTGGAGACATCAGTGTGCACAAATGTTCATTTTTATATAGACACAGATGATAAAAAAAGATATTTATTGATACATGCATATACATGAGTTGGACACACATGCATATATTGCCTTGCTCTATCAGCTGAGAGAACCTAGAAGCAATGACACACCAGTAACAATGAGCACACTGGGTGCTCAGATTTTGGTTTCTAATATCATTCTTCAATTGAAAAAAAACATGAATCCTTGGAAAAATGACTGATTCTAGGACTGAAGCAGAAATATACATTCGAGTTTGGACTTTTCGAAAAGTAAGGAAGTGCTCTAACAAATCACAAAGATAGGAGTATGTCAAAGGGACGTAGAAGCCAACAGAAAGCACTTCCAATGGCCAAAGCTAAAACGAGTTGAGAAAAAAATAAACAAGGTAGTATTGGAGTATAACTGAAAGCGTAGTATAAATGTCCATGAGTTCATACTGACATGAATAATTTAAAAATTAATTAATTAATTAATTAATATAAAGAGGAGCATGGACAAATCTCCCAAGCAGAATTCCAAAGAATTTATTAAAGTACTATGCCTTCAGGTAGTGCAGAATAACTTCCTACTCCTCATGTGCAAACTGTGCATAGTGACTTCCTTCCAAACAGTATGATATTGAAAAGGGTAAAAAGAATAACATCACAACATTTCCTTAGCTGGGTGATCAAGATTAACTTGAACAGTGATAAGTCACACTGATAGTATCTAACCTTGATATGATGTGATAAAAAATAGAACTTCATGTATGTGGTCTTCCTCCTAAAGACTCATAATTCCAACTTATTTATGAGAAAAACATCAGACAAATGCAGGTTGATCAGTCCGTAACCTGTACTCTAAAAGTCCTCACTGACATCAAAAACAAGGAAACTCTGAGAACCTGAAATCCAGGAGAATCCAAGGTGACTTGGTGACTACGTGTAATGTGTTATCCTGCAGGGGATCCTATGATAGTAAAGTAAAAACAAAGAATTTTGAGTAAAACTGGCCTTTAGCTAATGCTGATATGTCAGTAGTTGTTCATTCATTATAAAAATTTAGCAAACAAATGTAAATATTGATAACAGAGGAAACTGGGTCTAGGATACATGGGAACTATGTATTACCTTATAATTTTATGAAAGTAAAACCCTACTGTGAAGTAGTTTATACAGTAAGTTTTTTTAGTAGCCCTATTTTTAATTTTCTGAGCATCCCAGATAACTCTGGGCTATTCCTGTTAGGTCTGGGATAATTACTTTTCCTGAAAATAGCATGTTGGAATCCATCTTTCTACAATTTCCCAGTCAGATCTCCCAGCTGCTGTGAACTTTATCTCTGCAATGAATATCTGCATTCAGCAATCTTCTCTCTCTATGGAAGATCAAACCAGCCCCAGAATCTAATTAAAAGTTTCCATACAAGGGACTCAGCAGGAATTGAAGCAAGGAGCATTTCATCATTCTCTGTCCAGGGTGACCATACAGGGAATAATATATTATCCTTGGGAATCAAGGCTTACTTCCACAGTTGGCTTTTAAAATACAGGCTACTGTACATCATGCATGTATCAAGAGGTTTTATTAAAGGTTGTGATTTTGTTTTCTAGTGTAAAAACATTCAGCATACATTCTCTTTGAATAAGATTAAGTAAAAAGATTTATCTGCTCTTTAATCATAATTATATATTGAAGGATAAACAAAGGAAAAATATGTTTGCCCAATTATCCATATGCGGTTTTACAATTAAATAATTAAACTGTGCTAAAAATTCAAGTTTGGAAGGACAGAATTCAGAAATGTTACATTACAGAAAGGAAATAAACTGAACGGGATTATGATTTTGTTCAGGTATTTGCAGAAACTGCTGCTTCTACTCCATTAGCTTCCGAACATGGTAATATATTTGTGTAGAGACTAATGCCCAAAATTGTTCCCAAAATTATAACAATAATTGATTTGGCTTTGGGTATTAGCATAATAGAACAATAAATATCCTGAAAATTTAATTCTATAAACACCTAGAAATTCTAGAGAACTATTTAATGAATATTACATTAAGTGCAGAATTTAGTTTGCACAAAAGAATGTGAGTGACAGCAAAATCCTCAGAGTCTAGGAGAAAGAAAATGAAACAGACCAATAAACACAACAGCTAATGCAGCAAATGCCCTAGAGAAGGGATAGACTAGTGAGATCACCAGTCTTTGCAACCCAAGAACTGAGATTTAGTACTTTTTGGAGATAGTAGACTTCATATTAGAGCAGTGTTAAATAGGGAATTGAAACTAACACCATTATCTAAATATATCTAAATCTTTAGTAAATTGTCAAATTTACAATTATTAGTTCACAGCATAAGGAGACTACAAAAACAAACAAACAAACAGAACAAAACCTACAAACTTAGTTCATTTCACCTGGACTCAGGGTAGATAATAAAAGAAATGCCTCCTAGAATACATAATATAAGCTGGTTCACTCTTGGAATTACATTTGGACTTACTACTGGCATGTTCTGTGATGGTTAATTTTATGTGTCCACTTGACTGGGCGCAGGGTGCCCAGATACTTGTTCAAACATTACTCTATGTGTTTCTGTGGGGGTAATTTTGGGTGAGATTAACATTAATATCAGAAGACTGGGTAAAGAAGATTGCCCTTCATAGTGTGGATGAGCCTTATTCAATCAGTTTAAAGACCTGAGTAAAACAAAAGGCTGACCTTCTTCTAAGCAAGACAGAATTCTTCTGCCTAATCACCTTTGAACTGGTACATTGGCTCTTCCTGCCTGATAGCCTTCAAACTGGGTCATGAGCATTTCCCAATTCTACAGCAGCTTCCAGCCTCTGGACTGCAGAGGTATAAACAGAAGTTAAAAGATGTGAAAGAGACTTACAAGATCTAATTTGTGTCATACATGAATTCTGGAATGATACTTAGATTTCTCATATTTAGTTGAAGGTATACTTTCTCACAATCAGTAAATGTAATTAATTACATCAATTAAATAAAAATAAAATAACATACAGGATAAATTATAATAAAATTGGGACATCAACTTTGCAGATTTTGGACTTGCCAACCTCTATGTGACCTGATATGGTTTGGGTCTGTGTCCCCACCCAAATCTCATGGTGATTTGTAATTCCCAATGGTAGGGAAGGATCTGGTGGGAAGTGATTGGATCATGGAGGCAGATTTCACCCTTGCTGTTCTCATGATAGTGAGTGAGTTCTCACAAGATCTGGTTGTTCAAAAATGTGTAGCAGTTCCCCCTTTCCTCTCTCTCTCCTCCTTCGCCTCCTTCGCCATGTGAAGATGTGCTTGCTTCCCCTTCACCTTCCACCATGACTGTAAGTTTCCTGAGGCTCCCCAAGCCCTGCCTCCTGTGTAGCCTGTGGAACTGTGAGTCCATTAAACCTCTTTTCTCCGTGAACTATCCAGTCTCAGGTATGTCTTTATAGTGGTGTAAGAATGGACTAGTATATGACCCAACATCCAACTCCTTATAATGAATCACATGCATATATATATATACGCACACACACACAGATATATATATGTGTGTGTGTGCGTATATATATATGTGTTTATGTAAAACCAATAGGATATATATGTATATGTGTGTGTATGTGTGTGTGAGTGTGTGTGTATAATATATCAGTTCTGTTCCTCTGAAAATCCATACTAATATATAGTCCCAAGACCCAAGACATTAATATAATTCGTCTTGGGCCAGAATTCCCACAAATAAAGCAATATTAAAAATGAACTCATAATCTAAAGCAATGAATGCATTTAAAAAATCATACATGATCTTTAGCAAAGATTAAAGTAAATAGAAGATAAGTCTCACATTTCAGACGATAGAAGAGTACAAAATCAGTATATTTAGAATGGTTAACCACATACAAAGAAATAAAAACCATAAGAAAAGAACAAAACTCTAAAAAAAAAAACAAAAATAAAACAACAGAGGTAGAAACAACTGCAGAAGTATAAACAGAAGTTAAAAGATTTGAAAGAGACTTACAAGATCTAATTTGTGTCATATATAAAACAATTGCTGGAATTATCACGTAGTGAATTTAAAATAACTATGATGACAATGTTAAAAGTCCTAATGTAAGAAAGAGACACAGTGCAATAACGGATGGGTTATTCAAGAAGGGAGAGAGAAAAGTTAAGAAAGAATCAAAGGGAAATACTAGAAATCAAAAGCACTGTGGCATAAGTAAACAATGTTTTTGATAATATAATCAAGAGATTAGACAAGACAGAGGAATCAGCAAGCTTGAGGACAAGTCAATCAAAACTTACAGAATCAACAAGCAAATAAAAATGAGAAAAGAAGAAAGAAAAAGAGGAGGAAGGATAACAGTAAGAGGGAGAGAGGAAGAAACATTCAAGAACCGTAGGGCAATTTTGAAAGGTGTAATCTATAAAAAATTGGAATACCAGAAGAAAAACAAATAGAAAATGGAATAGAAAAGAAAAAAGTAATAACAGATGAGACTTTTCCAAAATCAATAAAAACTCCAAACCACAGGTTCAGGGTGATCCACAAACATCAAGCAGAATAAATACCAAAATTATTCTAAGTCTTTTTTCAAACTGCAGAAAGACAAGACCAAGAGAAAATTCTGAAGGAAGCCCAAGGTGGCAAGGGGCCTTATAGATAGAAGAACAACAAGAAGAATTGCAGTGGGATTTGCTTCAGACACCATGGAAGAAAGAATATAATGAAGTAAAATATTTACAATTTTTTTTTTTTTGAGACAAAGAGTCTCACTCTGTCGTCCAGGCTGGAGTGCAGTGGCGCGATCTCGGCTCACTGCAAGCTCTGCCTCCCGGGTTCACACCATTCTCCTGCCTCAGCCTCCCGAGTAGCTGAGACTACAGGTGCCGCCTCCATACCTGGCTAATTTTTTGTATTTTTAGTAGAGACGGGGTTTCACCGTGTTAGCCAGGATGGTCTCGATCTCCTGACCTTGTGATCTGCCCGCCTCGGCCTCCCAAAGTGCTGGGATTACAGGCGTGAGCCACCGCACCCGGCCAATATTTACAATTTTTTTAAAAAACAAACAAATCTAAGATTCTACATATAGAAAAATTATCCTTCAAATGTGAATAAGAGAACATTAGAAAAAAATGGCAAAGTGGAAAATCACACGTAACCATTCCTCCTCAGAAACACCACATATCTGGCAAAAAAAAAAAAAAAAAAAAAAAGTGAAAATCAACCTTATCAGAACCATGGATGAAATTTAAAAATGTACAGCCTCCAAGTGAATGCTTAATAAGGAGAAACTCCACTCTAACCTGGTAAAAGAGCTTTGAGGTATTTTAACTTTAACTTACCCTTGCTCCATATTCCACACTGATATAATGGTGGTCCTGAAGATGGCATCCTACCTTCCTGGTGTGAGTACCTATTTCCAGCAGGAGTTCCAGAAGAAGCAAAGTTACTCCTGTTCCCAAGAAGTTGCATTAGCCCGTTTTGACCTGTGTGGGAGCTACCTGAATAATTTATACAACGGTCTTGTTTTTTTGGTTTGTTTGTTTGTTTTTCTGATTTAAAATCTTCTCAAAGTGGAGAAGCAGTTATGCAGACGGGGTTACTTGAGAACAATAAAATGTAAATAATAAAGTCTCTGCTACATGAGAGAAAAAAATAAAATAAAAACCATTTAGGGCAAACAATAGGCACACACTGAATGCCTGAAAGAAAACCTGGAGAGTAAAATAATTTGGGGAATAAGGGTTTTGAGTTCCCACATATTTCAAAGATTCTACAGAACCAGGGCAAAACATACACACTGGAAAGACCATGAGATTTCATCTTTGGCTACCCTTAGACTCAATGAAGGCAAAAATGAAAGATAGGGCAGAGATATTAATAGGCATTGAAAGAGTGTCCTGACACAGAGACAATCTGCAAATATGGAGAAATTTGCTTCACATGTTTTTTACTGTCATTCTTGTTGTTGGATTCAGGTGTTTAGTAAAATCTGTCAAAACACTAAGTGAACATTAAGCTAAAGAAACAAAGAGTACACATGACAAAGAAGACACAGTCTTTACAGAAGTAGTTTAGAAAAGTAACTAAATAGTGACAGCCCATGGTAAGCAAAGAAATTCACTGGGAGTAGGACCATCTTATTTTCAGAGTTACCATGTCAAAATATTCAAACTGTTCAATTTTTAAAAAATTAGGAAGCATGCAAAAAACTATTAAAGTATGGCATTTTAACTGAATAAAAAAGGATTAAAATTATTCATCAAAAAGCACAGATGTTAAATGTACTATACAAATATTTTAAATCAACTATCTTAAATACATAAGATAAAGAAAACAATAGACAAAGATCTAAAGAAAATCAGGAGAACAATGTATGAACAAACAGAGATAAAAGGAGAGGAATAAAAATATAGAAACTATAAAAAGAGAAAGGAACAAAATAGAATATTTGGAACTGAAAAGTAGAATAACTGAAATGAAAGACTCACTAGAGTGCTCAGTATCAGATTTAAACAGACAGAAGAAAAATATCAGTAAACTGAAAGATAAGCCAAGTGATAGTATCCAGTCTGAGGAGCAGAGATTTTTTAAAAGAAAAGAAAAAAACAAACAAACACACAAAAAACAGAACCTAAGACTTGTGGGACACCATTGAGTGTTTACCAACATACACATAATGGGAGTGTCAAAAGGAGAGAAGAGGAGAAAGAGGGCATAAAGAATACCTGAAGAAATGATGGCCAAAAACTTTCCAAAACTTTATATAAGACATAAAACTACACATTCAAGAAATTTATCAAACTCTGAGTAGGATAAGCCCAAAGACATCAACAACAAGGCACATTTTAATCCAACTTTCAAAAGCCAAAGACAAAAAGAATCTTGAAAACAGCAAAAGTAAAGGACTCATCACAGATAAGTGATCCTCAAGTAGATTAACAGCTAAATTGTCATCAGAACCTCTAAAATAAAGAAAACACGAAATAATATATTTAAACTACTGGAAGAAAAAAAAAAAACCTATCAGCCAAGAATTCTAGATACAGAATTCTATAGAAACTATCTTTCGAAATGGAGAAATTTTCTGCTCATGTATCCCAGAACTTAAAATAAAATAAAATTTGTAAAAATGGAGAAATTAAGACATTCCCAGACAAACAAAACTGGAGTTTATTGCTAGTAGATTTGCCCTAAGAAATGCTAAAGGGAGTCTTTCACACCAAAATCTAAAGACCTGAGACTAAATCAAAACTGTATCATGGCATCAAGAGCACTGGTAAAAGTAACTATATAGTAAATTAAAGCCAGTATCATTGCATCTTTGGTTTGTAATTCCTTTTTTCTCTATGATTGAAAGGGCAAATACAAAAACAATAATTATAAGTCTATAATGTATAAAAGTATATTTTGTGACAATAAAAACAAAAAGAGGGAGGCAAAATGATGTGTAGCCCATGTATCTGTATACTAAGAAAGCCAAGTTGGTATTTATTTAATTTTGCTTGTATGAGTTTAAGATATTAATTGTAATCCTCAAGGTAGCCACTAAGAAAATAACTTTTAAACTGTACAGAAAAGAAATTAGAAAGCAATGATGACAGGGCATTAAAAAATTAAGTGTCAAAGAAAGCAATACTTGAGGAACAAAAAAAGACATAACACATATAGAACATATATAGCAAAATATCAGAAATAATTTCTTTTTATCAGTAATTAATTGAAATATAAGTTAAACTTTAAATATAAATTTAAACCCCCAATTAATAGTCAGAGATTGACAGTATGGCTAAAATACTATCTATATGTTGTCTGTAAGAATCTCAATTTCAAAGACACAACTAGGTTAAAAGTAAAAGAAATTTCATGAAAATAGTAACCCAAAGAGAGTGGGAGCTACAGTATCAGAAATAAATGTACTTTCAGTCAAAAATTATTACAAAGTTAAAAGACTTTAGACAATAAAGGAGATATAACAATTATAAACATATACACAGCTAACAACAGAATCTCAATATATCTGAACATAATATTGACAAAAAAGAAGAGAAAAATAGCATGCAATCAGAGTTGGAGACTTCAATACCCCACTTTTAATAGTAGATAGAGCAACTAGACAGAAGATGAGTAAGGAAAAGAGAATTTTAATTACCCTACAAACCAATTAGACCTAACAAACATACAGAACATTACACCTAACAACAACATAACTACACATTATTCTCGTGTGAACGTAAAACATTCTCCAGGATAGAACATATGTTAAGTCACAAAACAAGTTTCAGTAAATTTAAAAGACCTGAAATCATACAAACTACCTTTCCACCCATATAGAATTAAACTAGAAATCAATAACAGAATAACAACTGAAAATCACAAATGTGTGGAAATTAAACAATACACTCTCAAATAACCAAGAGGTTAAGAAGAAATCAAAATGGGAATTAGAAAATACTTTGAGACAAATGAAAATGAAAATGAAAATCTCATAGGAAGCAGTGAAAGCAGTGCTCAAAGGAAATGTATTGCTGTAAATGCCTACATTTAGAAAGTCACATCCTAATGCAGTAGAAAAAGAACAAAAAGCTAACATTAAAGCTAGCAGAAGAAACAAAATAATAAAGATGACAAAATAGGGAATAGAAAAGCAATAGAGAAAATAAAATCAAAAATTAGTTTTTTAAAACATTAACAAAATTGACAAATCTTAACCTAAACTAGACTGATTAAGAAAAACAAAGACTCAAATTACTAAAATAAAAATGAAAATGTGCTTTTTACTACAGATCCTGTAGAAATAAAATGTATTTTTAAAGAATATTATTAACAATTGTATGCCAACAAATTAGATAACCTAGATGTAATGAACAAATTTCTTGAAACAAAAAACTATAAAAATTGACTAAAGATTAAAAAGAATATCTGAAAAGACATATAAGAAGAAATTAAACCAGTAATCAAAACTTCACAACCAACAAAACCCAGCCAGATAACTGCACTGGTGAATTCTATCAAAAAATAAAAATGACCTAATACCAATGCTTCTCAAACTCTTCCAAAAAATAGAAGAGTAGTGAATACTTCCTAACTTATTCTATGTAGCCAGAATTACCTTGATATCAAAGCCAAATAGATAAATCACAAATAAAATGAAAACAAAAACAAAACAAAAAACAGAGGTTAATATTCCTGTGACATATAAGTCAAATCTTCAACAAAATACTAGCAAAACAAATACAGCACCATATTAAAGATATTTTATACCATAACCAAGTGAGTTATTTTAGGAATGCAAGGATGGTTTAATATATGACAATCTATCAATGTAACACATCATATTACCAGAGTAAATGGTGAAAGCCACATCATAATCTTCATTGATGCAAAAAAATTTGAGAAATCCAATACCCTATTATAATAAAAGCACTCAAAAACTAATGATAGATATTTAAAAAACAAACAAACAAACAAAACCTTAACTAATGTTATTCCCAAAGGTGAAAGGCTAAATCCTTTTCCTTAAGGTCAGGAGCACGATAAGCATACCTCCTTTTGCTACTTCCTGTTCCACATTGTCCTAGACATTCTAGACAGAGCAATCAGGTAAGAAAAAGAAATAACAGGCCTTTAAATTGAAAGAAAAGGAGTAAAACTAACACTGTATGTAAATGAAATAATCTTACATGTAGAAAATCCTAACAAATACACCCCAAAACTTATCAATGCTAGTAAAAGAATTCAGCAAAGTTGCAAGATAGATGATCAACACACAAAAATCAGTTTTATTTCTGTACACTAGCAATAAACAACCTGAAAAGGAAATTAAGAAATTAAGAAAATAATTTTATGTATAATGTTATTTATAGATATAACTATCTAAGGATAGATATAACTATCTAAGTATATCTCTCTAAGGATAGAATACTTAAGAATCATTTTAGCCAAGGAGTTGAAGAATAGTATACTTTAAATCATAAAATATTGCTGAAATAAACAAAGACACATTTCATGAAAATAAATTGAAAGAATCAACATTTCTAAGATGTCAGTACTCCCCAAAGCAATATAATGATTCAGTGCAGTCCTATTCCAAATCTGAATAGCCTTTATGAAGAATGAAATAGCTAATACCAAAAATTTATATGGAATTTCAACAGACCACAAGTACCCAAAACAGTATTTTTTTAAAGTTGGAGTATTCATACATCCCAATTTTAATTTTTTAAAAATATATATAGACAGAGTCTCGCTCTGTCAGCCAGGCTGGAGTGCAGTGGCACAATCTTGGCTCATTGCCAACCTCTGCCATCCAAGTTCAAGCAATTCTCTTGCCTCAGCCTCCCCAGTAGCTGGGACTACAGGCGCAAGCCACCACGTCCAGTTATTTTTTTTGTATTTTTAGTAGAAATGGGGTTTCTACAGCCTGTTGGCCAGGCTGTTCTCAAACTCCTGACCTCAGGTGATCCGCCTGCCTCAGCCTCCCAAAGTGCTGGGATTACAGGTGTGAGCGACTGTGCCCGTTCCCCAATTTTAAATTTTACAGCAAAGTTATAGTTGTCAACCAAGTATGATATTGGGACAACTGTATACATATAGGTCAATGGAATAGAATTAAGAGTTCATAAATAAACCCATATATTTATAGCCAATATTTGTAATTTACTGCAACACACACACACACAAAAGACAGCATGTAGAAATGATAAAGATACATTTGAGAACCAATAAAGAAACATAGAACAAAAGGAAAAGTCAAGATAACAGCTGTGAGAAGTACAGAAAAGGAGACAGTTTCATATGAAAAAATGAGTCTTCCCTGTGATAACAGAGAAAGGAGACCTTCTTAAGTTGAGAAATGGGGAAAGTGCCCTTAAACATTCCAACAACATGGTTCTTCTGTTAGTAAGTGACCCAGGATGAGCCAAATCATTCAATAATTAATACAAAAAAGGAAATGCTTAATACTTACAAAAATGGAATAATTAAATCAGAGCTTGTTACAAACAGAATAAAACTTGCTAGAAAGTGCAGTTACAAATCAGAGTAAATAGCAAAAAACAAATTCAAAACAACATGTCTTTAAATAAGCAAATGCAGTCAAGAAAAAATATTTTTAAATTTTTAAGAAATCTTAGAGAATAAATGATTAGACAAGAGAAAAATGTTAATTAGAAATTTGCATAATTTAGAAAATAAGTTTAAAAAAGACAACATTATTTCAGAAATGGAAACTGAATTTCACTGAAAACAAGATTAACACCATCAAATTAACATAAAAGCATACAAAATAAATATAAAAAGGCTTAGGGAATTCAAAAGAAATGATGAAAAGGATTCGGTCAAAAGTGTTAAATATAGAAGACAAGAAAATGATGTCAAACATATGAGTACTTGCAGATCCTGACATCAAAACAAAGTAAGATAAAAGAACAAATACTTAAAGACTATAAATCGAAAACCTACCTTGAAGGTGTGGGAAATGGGTACTAACCTAAGTAACTTTGGAAATGAGTATATTATGCACGACTAAAAGTAAAAGTAACGGCACATAAGCAATGTGGGCTACACATTCTGACTTGTATCAAAGACTAGTACAGAAAGGAGGTAATTTAACTTTACAGTGAATAAATCTAACAAACACTGCCTCAACTCAAAAATTTAGAAGTATAGAACTTTCTCAACTTCATAAAAAAAAATTCTACAGCTAACATTAGCTGTGAAAATATAATGCTTTCCTCCTAAGATCAGGAATAGGACATGGGTATTCTTTCTTAACACTGCAATATCATACTGGAAGTCCTAGCTATTTTTAAAAAATGAACTTTGGGAGGCCGAGACGGGCGGATCACGAGGTCAGCAGATCGAGACCATCCTGGCTAACACAGTGAAACCCCATCTCTACTAAAAAAAAAAAAAAAAAAAAAAAATACAAAAAAATGAAATAAAAATCTACACCTTGGAAATATATAAATAAATTTTATTTATTCTCAGATGACCTGATTGTCTATGTAGAAATTTCCAAAGAATCAACACAAAAATCTTGGAACTATAAGTACCAAGTACCATTCTGCAGCAAAATTGCAGAATACAAGCTAATTATTTTAAAAATTGCTTTTGTTTACACCAGCAATGAAAAAATTTGGGAAAAAAAAAAAAAACCCTTTACATCAGTAACAAAATAATTGAAATGCTTATTTGCAAGTCTAACAAAATACGTGCAGGGTCTATATGCAGAACATGAAAAAGCATTAAAGAAAGAAAGAAGGTCTACATGAATAAATACATGAAGAAATATTCCATGCTTTTAAAATCTCAATATTGTCAAGACATCAGTTCTTTCCAAATTGATCTATATATTCAATGCAATCCCAATTAAAATTCCTGTGAGCTTTCTTTTGTTTTAAGTTGAGGTAAAATTCATGCAACATAAAATTTACCATTTTAAAGTGTACAATTCAGCGCCATTTAGTATATTTGCAATATTGTGCAACCATCACCACATTCCAATTCCGAAACATTTTCATCTTCCCACATTGAAAGTCCAGAACGTTTTCATCATGCCCAAAGAAGACCCTTACTCTTAAGCAGTTAATTTCCATTTCTCTTCCCATTCCCCTCAGCCCATAGTAACCGCTAATATGTTTTCTGTATCTATGGATTTACCTTTCTAGATATTGCAGATAAATTGAATCATATAATATGTGACCTTTTGTGTCTGACATCTTTCAATTGCCATAAAGATTTTGAGATTCTTCCACGTTGTAATGTATTAGTCCTTAATTCCTTATTATAGATTAATAATATTTCATTGTATGGGTCTACCAAATTTTGTTCATCCACTCATCCACTGATGCACATTTTGGTTATCTCCATCTTTTGATTGTTGTGAAAGGTGCTGCTATAAACATTTGTGTATAAGTATTTGAGTACCCATATACAATTCTTTTTGGTGTATTTCTATAAGTGAAATTACTGGATCATATACGAATTCTGTCGAATTTTTTGAGGAACTGCCAAATTGTTTTTCATGGCAGGTAAACCATTCTCCATTCCCTCTAGCAATGTATAAGAATTTAAATTACTCCACATCCTTGCCAATTGTTGTTTTTTTAAAATTATTATTATTGTTGTCCAGGTGGGTGTGAAGTGGCATCTCATTTTGCTTTTGATTTACATCTTCTTAAAGACTAATGTCATTCAACAACTTTTCAAATATTTGTGTCAATTTGTGTATCTTTGGAGAAATGTCTATTCGAGTTCTTTGTCCAGACTTTTTTGGGGGTATTTGCCGTATTGTATTTGAGTTCCAGGAGTTCTTTATATACACTGGATAGTGAATCGCCATGTTGTAGATTTTCTTTTCAGTTTCTTGATAGTGTCATTTTATGGCAAAAGTTTTTAATTTTAATGGAATCCAGTTTATCTAATTTTGCTTTTGTTGCTCTTGCTTTTGGTGTCATATTTAGGACTCCTTTACCAAATCCAAGGTCAACAATAATTACTCCTATGTTTTCTTCCAAGAGTTTTATAACTTAGCCCTTATATTTGGGTGTTTGTTCTACTTTGAGTCAATTTATATATGGTATGAGATAGGAGTCCAACTCATTTTACCGAATGTGGATATATAGTTGCCCCAGCATAATTTGTTCAAGACGCTATTCCTTCACTGTTAAATGATCTTGGCACACTTGTTGAAAATCAATTGCCCATTAAAGTAAGGGCTTCTTTTTGGGCTCTCAGTTCTATTTCACTGGTCTATATGTCTAGTTTTATTACAATACCAAACCTTTTAGATAACTGCAGCTTTGTAGTATGTTTTGGAATCAGGAAGTATGAGTCCTCCAACTTTGTCCTTTTTTTTTTTTTTAAGATTGTTTTGGCTAGTGGGGTTCCTTGCAATTCTACATGCAAGCAAACTTTTTGTAGATATCAACAATCAAATTTTAAAGTGTACATGAAAAGCGAAAGACCTAGAGCAATTAGCACAATACTAAAGAAGAATAATGCTGGAGGACTCAACTATTTGATTTTGAGACTACAGGAATCTCGACAGTGTGGTATTGGTGAAAGAAGGCACATATAGATTAAGAGAACAAATGCAAAAGAAAAAAATGAAACCGTACACAGACCTTACAATGTCAACAAACATTAAATCAAACTGCATCATAGAATAAATGTAAAATGTAAAACTATAAAACCTCTCGAAGAAAACAGGAGAAATCTAAGTTCCCTTGGGTTGGGTGAAGGCTGTTTACATGCAACAATAAGAGGATGATCTTTGAAGGAAAAAAGAGTGATAAGCATAACCTTATTAAAATTAAAGGCTTCACTCTGTGAAAACAATACTAAGAGCATAAAACAGCAAGTCACAGACTGGGGAAAAATGTGAGACACGCATATCAAATAAGGGACTTGTACTCAAAACACACAAAAATCTTGAAGCTCAACAATAAAAAAAGAAAACCAAATTTTAAAAATGAACAAAAGATCTGAACAGACACCTCACCAAAGTAGCTACACAATAGATGGTCAATAGTATATAAAAAGATGTTCAACATTATTTGGCATTAGGGAATTTCACACTAAAACAACAATGAGATATCCTCATACACCCATTAAAATGGTTAGAATCTAAAATCAGACACCACCAAATGCTAACAAGAATGTGGAGTTAAAAAAACTCTCATTCGTTAGTGCTGAGAATGAAAAGTTGTACAGCTATTCAAACAGCAGAAGACAGTTTTATAGCATTTACAAAGCTATACCTAATTTTACCATAAAATCCAGCTATTCTGTTCCTAGGTATTTACCCAGTTGATTTGAAAATATGTCTGTATACAAACCTGTACACAAATGTTTACAGCAGCTTTATGCATAATCATCAAAAACTAGAAGCAAAGGAGATATTCTTTGGTAAGTGAATGGATAAACTGTGGTACATTCATCAGATGGATAAAAAGAATCAGCAATAAAAAGAAATGAGCTATCAAGCCACAAAAAAGATATAGATGAATCTTAAATATATATTGTTAAGTGAAAGAAGGCAGTCTGAAAAGATTACACATGGTGTAATTCCATTATATGTCATTTCAGAAAGACAAAATTATTTAGACAGTAGAACGTCAGTGGTTGCCAAGGGTTTGAATTGGGGGAAAAGTGAAATGGGTGAGCCATAGAGTATTTTTTTAAGGCGGTGTAATTCTTCTGTATGAAACTGTACTGGTAGATGCTATGGGCTAAATTGTGCTTAGAGATAGGGTATTTTGAAAGGTGATTAAGTTCAGCCAGGTGCAGTGGCTCATGCCTGTAGTCCCAGCACTTTGGGAGGCTGAGGCTTCTGGATCATCACCTGAGGTCAGGAGGTCAAGACCAGCCTGATCAACATGGTGAAACCCGTCTCTACTAAAAACACAAAAATTAACTGGGCATGGTGGCAGGTGCCTGTAATCCCAGTTACTCAGGAGGCTGAGGTAGGAGAATTGCTTGAACCTGGGAGGTGGAGGCTGCAGTGAGCCGAGATCACACCACTTACTCCAGCCTGGGCAAAAGAGAAAAACTCCATCTCAAAAAAAAAAAAAAAAAAAAAAAAGTAATTAAGTTACAATGAGGCCATTTGGGTGGGCCCTAATCCAATATGACTGGTGTCCTCATAAGAAGAGGACATTAAGACACAAACAACACAGATGGCCATGTAGGGACATGCCCAATAGGGACAGCCATGTCAGGGCACCAGAAGAAGCTGATGTGTGCAAGTCAAGGAGAGAGGCCTCAAGAGAAACCAACTATGCTGTCAGCTTGATCTCAGACTTCCAGCCTCCAGAGCTACAAGAATATGAATTTCTGTAGTCTATGCCTCCAGTCTGTGGTATTTTGTTATGGCAGCCTTAGTAAACTAACACAGTAGATCCATAGTGTTATTTGTTTTTCAAAACTCATAGAACTTAACCACACAGGGAATAAACCTTAATACATGCAAAATTCAGAAAAACAAACTAAAACAAAAAAAATTAGAAAGCTGGGGGATCCCAGGATGGAATGCAGAATGTGACAAAACAATTTATTTATTTATTTATTTATTTATTTATTTATTTATTATTTTTTTGAGACAGAGTTTCGCTCTTGTTGCCTAGGCTGGAGTGCAACGACACGATCTCGGCTCACCACAACCTCTGTCTCCTGGGTTCAAGCTATTCTCCTGCCTTAGCCTTCTGAGTAGCTGGGATTACAGGCATGTGCCACCAAGCCTGGCTAATTTTGTATTTTTAGTAGAAACAGAGTTTCTCCATGTTGATTAGGCTGATCTCGAACTCCTGACCTCAGGTGATCCGCCCGCCTCGGCGTGCCAAAGTGCTGGGATTACAGGCATAAGCCACCACACCCAGCCGACAAAACAATTTAACTCTGTTACAAATGTATGAAACTACCTCACTGAAGGAGGCTGAGGGGAGTTGCCAACCTAAATGATTGTGGAAATGAGGGGCATCTTGTAATGGCCAAAGAACTTGCACAAAAGTACTGTACTCTTACTGATAAAAATGTTTCTCACAGGGATAACCAAGGCAGCCTTAATGTTTCCCTCAGGTTGGCCAAAGTTTAGAGGGGCTTCTTTCTGCTTCTATGGCCATGACCTTCCTTTTCTTAGAGCATTTACTTTAGAAAACTCCTAACTGTAAAAGTTTCCTCTGCCCTTTTTTGTTGTTGTTGTTGTTATTATTATACTTTAAGTTCTAGGGTACATGTGCATATCCCTATTTAATAAATGGTGCTGGGAAAATTGGCTAGACATAAGTAGAAAGCTGAAACTGGATCCTTTCCTTACTCCTATACGAAAATTAATTCAAGATGGATTACAGACTTAAATGTTAGACCTAAAACCATAAAAACCCTAGAAGAAAACCTAGGTGATACCATTCAGGACATAGGCATGGGCAAAGACTTCATGTCTAAAACAACAAAAGCAACAGCAACAAAAGCCAAAATTGACAAATGGGATCTAATTAAACTAAAGAGCTTCTGCACAGCAAAAGAAACTACCATCAGAGTGAACAGGCAACCTACAGAATGGGAGAAAATTTTTGCAATCTACTCAACTGGCAAAGTGCTAATATCCAGAACCTACAAAGAACTCAAACAAATTTACAAGAAAAAAACAAACAACCCCATCAAAAAGTGGGCAAAGGATATGAACAGACATTTCTCAAAAGAAGACATGCATACAGCCAACAGACAATGAAAAAATGCTCGTCATCACTGGCCATCAGAGAAATGCAAATCAAAATCACAATGAGATACCATCTCACACCAGTTCGAATGGCAATCATTAAAAAGTCAGGAAACAGCAGGTGCTGGAGAGGATGTGGAGAAATAGGAACACTTTTCCTCTGCCCTTTTTAAATGTATGTGAATCTTCTTTCGGTTTCTTACCAGTTTTATAATTCAAGAAATGCCTTTCTCAAGTACCCGGGAACCCCTGTCTTCTATTCTCCGGAAGGGTAGGAGTCTAACTTTGATTAGTGCCAATTAGCAAACCCTAATCACAGAGAAACACATTTGCAAACTCAGGAATAACTCAATGTGCTTGACACATCCTATTGAGCAACCATCCCACTAAGATCCTCCAGTACTTTTCCACTAGCTTGCTCAGCACTCAGCAACCCTGCTGCCTTTTGTTTCCATGGAGTTGAGTTCAGTCCTTTCCCTCTATTGTGATCGTCTTGAATAAAGTATTCCCTTTCTGTTAACTGTGTTCAGTGCATTTTTCACTTTGACAGGGATAAGGTTAACACTTCTAATACCATTACACATGTATACTAGAATTGAGCAATTAAGCAAATGGATGGCTGGTGGTGGGAGCCAGGTTCCACATGATCCATGTGGTAACTGATAGTCAGAGACATCACTATAAACTCATGCATAGCTTAATATATATTCAGATAGTTACATATAGAAATATTTATAGGCTGGGCATGGTGGCTCACGCCTGTAATCCCAGCACTTTGGGAGGCTGAGGTGGGCGGATCATGAGGTCAGGAGATCGAGGAGACCATCCTGACTAACACGGTGAAACCCTATCTCTATTAAAAATACAAAAAATTAGCCAGGCATGGTGGTGGCTGAGGCAGGAGAATGATGAGCCCAGGAGGCGGAGCTTGCAGTGAGCCGAGGTAGCAATGTGGCACTGCAGCCTGGGCGACACAGTGAGACTCAGTCTCAAAAAAAAAAAAAAAAAAGAAAGAAAGAAAAAAAGAAAAAAAAAAGAAATATTTATGGATAAGTATAGATACATGGTTTAGAATACACATATGCATTTCCTTGCTCTGTCACCTCAGAGGAATTAATAGCAACCAAACCCTCATAGCAATGAGGACAACTAGCCCCAGACCTTGGCTTTTAACACCATTCTCCCAGAGAAGGAAGCAGGGCTCCTTGGAGAAATAACTAATCCTAGGACAAAAAGAGGAAATACACAAGATGAACAGGAAGCATATTTAGTGTCAGAAAGTAAGGAAATGCTAAGAAAACATTTTATACAAAACACCACAATGATGATGGATAATTCAGAAGGACACAGGAGCCAAGTGAAAGAGATTCCGATGCCAAAACAGGGACAGATTGACTTTCCTCCAAAGCAATCAGTATGAAAAGGAAGGAAAAAAGTAACTTTACAGTGGAGAAGGCTGACAGCCACTATGTCAGCCAGATATTCAAGGTTAACATCAACAGTAACAGTAAGTAACAACAAATAACAGTAAGTCATTTGATAGTATGTACATTTGATATGATGCAGTGAAAATAATATTTTGTCTCCGAGGTTTTTCCCAAAAGCATATTAGCCCGGTCTAATCATGTGAAAAACATCAGACAAATAATAATTTGAGAGTATATGGTAATTCTCTACACAGATGCTCCTTGACTTATGATAAATCCATTATAAGTTGAAAATACCATAAATAAAAAAATGTATGTAATATACCTAACCTACCAAAGACAGCTGGACACAGCTTAGCCCTGCCTACCTCAAATGTGCTCGGAATACTGGCATTAGCCTACAGTTGGGCAAAATCATCTAACACAAAACCTATTTTATAATAAAGTGTTGAATGTCTCGTATAATATATTGAATACTGTACTGAAAGTGAAAAACAGAATGGCTTTTTGGATACTTGAAGTAGGGTTTCTGTTGAATGCGTATTGCTTTTGTCTCATTGTAAAGTTGAAAAATCATAAGTAGAATCATCAAGTCAGGGACCATGTGTATTATCTTGACAATATTTCTGTAAATCTAAAAGTGTTCTAAAATAAAATGCTTTTTATAAATTTTTAAGGTTATTTAAAATCTCCATGAGATTCCACTATTCACCTATTGAAGTAGTTAAAATTTCAAATACATATACAACAATACCACATGCTGGAAGGATGAAGAGCATTTAGAACTCTCATACATTGCTGGAGAGAATGCAAAATGGTAAAGACATTATGGATAATAGTATGTTCTTTCCTGTATTTCAAATATACACTTACCATATGACTCCACAATCGCACTCAAGTTTTTTCCCAAGAGAAATGAAAAATTATATTCACATGAAAACCTGTATGTGAATATTTATAGCAGCATTATTTTCACTGTAAAAAATTGAAAACAACTCAAATGTCCTTCCATGGTTGAATAGATAACCAAGCTGTGTTATATCCATACAAGGCAGTACTATTAAACATTCAAAGTAAAGAATGATTGATATACCCAACAATGGATAAATCTCAAAAGCATAATTGTAAGTTAAAAAACCTAGACACAGAAGGTTATATGCTATATGTTTCCATTTATATGGCATTCTGGAAAAGGCACAGACTACAAGGACAGAGAATAGATTTGTAGTTATTAAAGATTAGGGGTAGAAGGAGGATTTGCTAATACAGCCGCAGCATGAAGAAATAACTTGGAATGAGGGACTTTCCCATATTCTGATTGTAGTGATGGTTTCAAGACTCTATATATTTGTCAAAAATCACAAAGCTTTACTCCCCAAAACAGCAAATTTTACTGTAAATAATTTTTTTAATTTACATAGTAAAAACAAAATCTTAACAATTGTCTACTTGGTGGTAGTATTTGGGTTTTTTTTTTTTTTTTCATTCTTTTCTCTGCAGTTTAAACATTTTTAACCAATGCATGTATAACATTTACAGTTTGAAAAAAGTATGGTCATTAAAGATGTGGCTGTAAGAGTTAAGAGGAAAAAAGGTATCAAGATTGGGAGAAGTGATCAAACCATCCTTATTTTGAGATTATGACAGCCTGCCTAGAAAATCAAAAAGAAGCTATCAATATAATTACAACTCCAGAGAGACTAACATTCTGACCAGATATAAGATCAACATTCAAAAGTAAATGGTGCTTCTACACATCAATAATTATTACTATCTATTAAAACATTTAAGGAAAAATCCCATTTTCAAAATAGTTGCAAAAGTTATAATATCCATAGAAAAAATATGTTAAAGCAGCCATAAGGAAACTTAAAATCATGGAAGTATTTAAAGGAGACTTATAGGAGACCTGGAGATTATAAAATTTGGTCAGAGATTTGAAGCTTCAATAATTATAAAAATGTCATTTATACTTTATAAATGTATAAATTCTATGTAACTGTAAAAAAAAATCCCATACATTTTTATAAAATTTGAACTGATCCTAAATTTTTCTGTAGATGAACCAAAGGGACAGAAAGAACCAAGACAGTTTTGAAGAACACAGGTGTCTGGACCTATCAAGGCATGTGATAGTGAAAGCAGGACAGTGTGGTGCTGATGTGGGGTTACAGGTACAGACACCTGGGGAGAACAGAAAACCCAGGTACAAAATCATGTACACATAGTACCCAACAAATCAGGGGGAAAGGATGTGCTATTTGGTAGATAGAACAGAGTTAACTAGTTCTTTAAATGCTTCAACAGGGTCTGGATGCAGTGGCTCACATCTGTAATATCAGCACTTTGGGAGATCAAGGTGGGGAGCATCCCTTCAGGCCAGGAGTTCAAGATCAGCATGGATAGCATAGTGAGGTCCCTTTCTACAAACAAACAAACTAAAATGTTTCCTTAGAAACACAGGGAAGCCGGGCGCGGTGGCTCACGCCTGTAATCCCAGCACTTTGGGAGGCCGAGGCGGGCGAGATCACAAGGTCAGGAGATCGAGACCACAGTGAAACCCCATCTCTACTAAAAATACAAAAAATTAGCCGGGCGCGGTTGTGGGCGCCTGTAATCCCAGCTACTCGGGAGGCTGAGCCAGGAGAATGGCGGGAACCCAGGAGGTGGAGCTTGCGGTGAGCCAAGATCGCGCCACTGCACTCCAGCCTGGGCAACAGAGCGAGACTCCATCTCGGAAAAAAAAAAAAAAAAAAGAAACACAGGGAAGTGTTTTTCTGACCTCCAGATGGGGAAGGGTTCCTTCGAAAGGTTTCAAAAAGAACAACCCATAAAGGAAAAGATTGATTATTTTTGACATGTTAAAATAAAAACGTACACAAAATATATAATAAATAACATGAAAGACAAGATAGACAAGGAGATTAGCCATATATGTAACAGAAAGAGGATTAGTATCAAATGCATACACCTCAAAGTCATTAAAAAGCGAATGATTCAATAAGCAAACGGAAAAAATTTGTGAATTAGGCAACCTGAATGGGCAATAAATATGCCAAACACTCAGCTTGCACCACTAATCCAGAAAAGAAAAATTTAAATTGCTATGAGATACAATTTCTTATCCATTTGATTGGTCAAAAAAATACAGGTTGGGTGGTATAAAAATTGACACAACCACTTTGGAGATGAATCTGGAGATATATCTACCACATTGGAAGATGAGACCACTGTGTGAACAGCAAATTTCTCTTGGGAAGACAACTAGAACTATGGTTTCTAAATGCTTCTCACTGGATCCAATGAAAATCCATTTTACATCATCCACCAATAAATAGAACATATATATATATGTGTATGAGATATATGTGTCTGTGTGTATTTCCATGAAAAATACTTACCCTTACCTCACGTGACACACTGGTTTTTAAAATTCTATTGTACTACATCTCTTCACAATGCTGGCCTTACCCACTACTAGATTCAATGTTCCACTAATAGGTCAAGACTTGCTGTTTAAAGAACCCTTTGCTTCTAAGGCCCTTAACACGTGTATTAAGAGACACATACAGGAAAGTTCATTATGATTTTGTTTATAACAAAAATTTGGAAACATCTTAAATGACTTCAATAAAACAAATACTATATACAGATATATTATTACTATATACAGATAGTATTACTATCTCTATATTACTACTATATACAGATAGTAAATATATATGTAATATGCAAGTGTGTGGTAAAAGTTTATAACATACAAATATACATATATATGTAGTAAAAGTTCATAACATCTAGTAAAAGGGTTTTTTTTTTTTTTTTTTTAAGAGTCTTGCTCTTATTGCCCAGGCTGGAGTGCAGTGGCCTGATTTTGGCTCACTGCAACCTCTGCCTTCCCAGATTCAAGCGATTCTCCTGTCTCAACCTCCCGAGTAGCTGGGATTACAGGCACCCGCCACCGCGCCCGGCTAATTTTTACATTATTAGTAGAGATGGGGTTTCACCATGTTGACCAGGCTGGTGTTGAACTCCTGACTTCGTGATACACCCGCCTCCGCCTCCCAAAGTGCTGAGATTACAGTCGTGAACCACTGCGCCCGGCCGTAAAAGTTTAAAACATGCATGAGACACTGACATGCCGAAGTTAGAGAACAGGCACTCCTGGTGCGCAGGGTGGAACCACACAAGAGCTGCAAATGTACATCTAAAAGGTTATGGTTTATATAACTGGTGGAAAATGTGGCAAAATGCTGAAAATGTGGCCAAATGCTAGCAGTTGGCAAAGTCTACCTTTCTGCACACATTATATATTTCGTAACTTAAGAAGCATGAAACAGAAGAGCTGGACTGGGAACGGGAGGAGACAGCAGCAGTTTGAGTGGGAGAAACATCAGGGGGACCGGGACTGGCTTTGCTCTGTCGTGTCTGGTTCGCGTCTGGAAGGCCTGGGCCAGGGCCTCCCCATACAGCAGTCACTTCCCGTTCCTTCCGTCTTCTTTAATTCTCGAGACAGTCTGGAGTGACGGGGATTACCGCACCCCTGTCCCAGCTGAGTAAAGTCAAGCACGGTCGCTGGCGCTTGCAGCGGAGACGCGGGGGCGCCTTCCCGACCGCGAGGCGGCGCTTCCCAGCGCAGGGCACGGCCCCTGGCGGCCGGGGAGGAGACGGGCGCCGAGCGCGGCTCACGCAGGGGTGACCAGGCACACAGGAGCGCGCTCCCACTCTTCAAACACACCCACGCGGAGGCCGCTTGCTCTGTAGCTTCACTTTCCTGCGACGTCGGCAGCCGCAGAGAAAAGCCGCCTGGCGTCGTCGAGTGCAGAGAAAGCCTGGAACGCACAGTCCGGGGCCCGGGCGAGCTCGGTAAGGAGCCAAACTGGCTGGGCACAGAAACATCCTGAGCCTCAAATCGATCAGCCAGGAGGAGCCTGCAGGAGGGAGCCTGGCTCGGGTCTGCAGCTGGAAGACCTCACCGGCCAGCCCCAGGCGCGTTTGCCCGGCCACGGTGGGCGGCCACGGTGGGGGGTGGCGCTGGCGTCTGTGTCACCGGAGAGGAGCGCGGCTTTCATGAGGCTTGAGCACAGAGGCGCTCCGTGAGCTGTCACGTGCGATGCATTGTTCGCACTACCCTCTCTCACTGTCCTCTGCAACATTGTTCAACGGGAAAACCACGACCAAAGGCGGGGGTGGTGCCCTGAGCACCAGGAGCTCCGGCTCTGCTGGCACCAGCCCGCATCCCGCGCCACGCTCCTCCAGCGGGTGTCACCTGTAGTTCCTGGGCTCCTGTCTCTCCCCAGCTCTGCTCCTGGGTCCCTGAGCGTCAGGGCCCCGCTGGGCCCTTAGCCGCGTCATTGCACGGAGCAGCCCAGGCTTCTTCCTTCAGGCCGACTTAGCTGCTGAAAGACAATATGCCGGCTAGCTCCGGGTCCACTTCGCCTTCTAGGACTGCGGTGACAGAAGATGAAACAAATCCTTACAAGAGAGGGGGTGAAACCATGTAAATGCAGCCCCTGGTGGCTGGGCCCAGGCTCCCAGGGACAAGAGCAGGCTGAACTGTGGGGCCGCGCGCCGGATGCCTGCAAGAGTGGTTTGTTTCACCCACCCAGCTCAAGCTTCCTCTGTCTCTGAGAGCCCAAACCACTTTCCCTAAATATCAGGACATTGTTTAGGTCCTGAAACGTAGGCATGTCCCCTAACAATGCCACTCTTTCTTCACTGCACTGCCATTGGATGCTTTGTGTTACCTTAGGTATTAGTCAGAGGGGGCTGGGTAACAAACACCAGAGGCTGGGTGACTCCAAACACTGAAGCTGATGCCCTGAGGCTGCTGGAGGCTGAAGTTCGTGGTCAACGTGCCAGTGAGGTGGTTTCTCCTGAGGCCTCTCTTCCTGGCCCACTGACAGTGTCCTCCCTGTGCCCTCACATGGCCTTCCCTCTGCATGTGTCTGTGTCCCCATCTCTTATTATAAGGACACCAGTCACCTTGGATTAGGGCCTGGCCCTGGGACATCATTTTGCCCTAGTTACCTCTTTGAAAATCCTGTCTCCAAATACAGACCCATTCTGAAGTGCTCAGGGTTATAACTTCAATGTATGAATTTTGGGGGAAGACACAATTCATTCTGTAACACGTTATGACTGTCCATGTGCCCTGACTCTCCCCAGGGGGTCAGGCACCCCTTTGCTGTGCCCCCAGGGCCCCCTCACCCACCGATAAAGTAGCACTTAGAATGTGCTGTACATGCTCACCTGTTCGCACCTAGGCCTCCAATGGCACCCCCACCACCAGAACACTAACCCCTGGTCAGTAAGGTGCTGTCTCTACCTCCATCCCCAGCGCTATGAGGTATTGTGGAAGGCGTTATTGCATGAGGCAGGGAGCCTGCCCTGTCTAACTATAGGGTAAACGCCTGGTTCACACCACCCACGTGGCAGACATCACATGCTCTCTAAGCATACAAGCAAACTTGATTATTGACGTCTCATTCCTACAATCAAATACTATATTCTCACTGAAAAAAAAAAAAAAAACTAAGAAAACATAAGAAACGTACGTCTTAACACATTTGCCTTCTCATCACACTAGGCTCTAATAAGAGGATCCCTGCCGCTTGCCTCCTGCATTGTGCCACCTTCTCTTGGCTCCTCACACTGGAAGTGACATCTGGGCAGGCTCAGCTCAAACACATCTTTCCCAGCTCTTTTCCCCAGGTCAAGAGTTCCCCGGGAGGGCATACTGTAACTATGTGTGGAAACGTCTCTCTCCCAGGATTCTGCAAGCGTCTCAAGGGCAGGAAACCCCACGATCCATCCAGTCTTACCAGAACGCACGCACGGCTCCACTGGAGATGCTCAATGCATGTTCGGAAGCAGATACATGAGTGAATAAAAGCTGAAGCCCAATCAGTCTTTCATTTTCTAAGTAGACTTTCCATTGTTATGACTTCGTTTTCTCTATTACCTCTGCCCCAGAATTCATACTTTCATGAATAGTTAAGAAAATTTTGAGCAAATGTTTTCCCAGAATATAACCAGTGCCTGGTACCTTTGGCCCTCTGCGCACACTTTGTGGGAGCTGAAATGGTTCCTTAAATCACATCAGACTCCTCATCTTTCCTCCCTGTCAATCATCATAGGGCACTGACAAATCCATCCATTCATTCAACACAGTGAGTGCATTGATCTAACCCTGGGAAACAGCAATGAAGATGCAGTCCTTTTTCCCCCAGCTATTTCCAGGCCTATGGGGAGAGTGCTGTGCAAACAAATTAAACTACACCCAAGTAAATATCCAGGCCCTGTAGGAGAAGTCTCAAGAGTTCAATGAGATGCCAGGAAGGGCATGACAGATGCTACCCCAGTCTTCGAGAACAGTAGGCACTGTCCAGCCCTAGGCAGGCCCTTAGCTGAGCCTCAGGGACCACCTGAGTGGGGCCAGGGACCCCTGCAGAGGCAGGAGACATGCACGTTGGGCTGGCCCAGAGAGCTCAGGCATCCATCCAGGATGGTTGCAACTGAGGGTTGTGGAAGGGTGAGCTGGATGCAGCTGCATGTTCAGCCATGGCCAAACCATGGAGGGCCCTGTGCATCCTGCTGAGAAGTCTGGATTCCTCTCTTCAGCTCTCAGCTTCACTCACCTGCTTTGGATTTATGCGCAACACCTACAAAAATAGGTCATGGAGAGTACTGAGGAGCTCCATGGAGAGGAGCCCCAGAAAAGGGTCTGCAGGAGACATGAGGGCTGGTGGAAGGTGAGTTGAGGCAGAAATAGCAGGGACCAGTCTGAGGCAGGGCCAGGTGCAGGGGAGGGCACCTTGGGAATCAGAGCCCAGGGGAGGCTCAGGCAGGGGGAAAGGTGGGTTCTCAAAGCTTTGTGTATTTCATTTTCCTTTTAAGTGTTTATTCCACTCAGGATGCTTATTACAGCCTCTTTGTACTGTAGACATTTGTAAACACCCACCAGTGGATGGTCCATTCTTGGAGGGCAGGTACTTGCTTTACTCACCTTTATATCCTATAATCATGAGCACACTAGGGAGCCCAGTCAGAATGTGTTGAATGTACTTGGAAGTAAGTCAGCGAGTAAATGGCATCAAGTTAGATGTAGGAGCTTATTTCTTTTCAATGTTTTTCTAATTTTTTCTGAATCCAATCATCAAGCAGCCCTAGAATTCTATACAGACACCTAAATCAGCCTGTGTTTGTTCAAAAAAGGACAGAGAAGGTTTCCACCACACAGAAGAGAGATTGGAAAATAAAGTCAGGCAAAGAATATGAAAGTTGTGTTAGTCCTAAGCTCAAAGTGAGCAGAGGACAGATTTCATTGAGGTGTCTGTTTCCCACTTAGAACATCCCCTTTTATACAGGAAGAAGACAATAATTGTTTATTGGATGAATGAAAAAGATATGAATGAATCAATAATAATGATAAAGATAGAAAGAAGAAAGTGTCATTAATAAGTAGATTTCATGAATTGACAAAACTGTCCATCCATGCCATGTGGTAAAATGAAACACAACCAAAAGAAGTGGCTTTCAAAATGTTGATTAAACCCAGCCCATTTCTGATCTATTTAATTTAATTATTCAGAGTCCTTGGTCTTCAAACCCTAGTTCTGGCCTCAGTTTTTCTCTGATGTGCTATAATGAGTCAGTCCTCAGCCAAAGGCTTCCCATAGCACTACCCTGAAAAGAGTTATGCAGCTGTATCCCTCTGGATCATAGAGCAGAGGGCTGTGATTGGATAGTGATGACTACCATGGCACACGCCCGAATGGTGGGACACATAACATGTGATTTCACCAAAACAGCAGTAAGCTTTTTAGGATGCTAGAAGCTGCCAAATCATTCAATAGCTCGCCTTTTGACCTATTGGTTCAATTTGTAAACATGCACTTAGTGATGACTTAGGGAAACAATGGGAAAAGGTAGGAGACTGGGCATGAATTCCAACTCTGCCACCCACAAACTGTGCACAACATGCTGAATCCCTCTGGGCCTCATTTTGGTCTGAAAAATAGAGATCCTCAGTCTGGTTGTGGGAATGTTGTCCTCATGCCTCACTAGCACACCCTGGAGACCATTAAACTTGTGCTGAATGCATGTGTACATGGGTCAACAAATAAATGGTACGGATGGTGCACCGAATGTACTCAGGGAATGGCATCAAGTGTCAGCTCTCATTTTCACTGATCTGCTGTGGATTCATGCACACTCCCTATAAAAGTGGGTAGTAAGGGAGGTGCATCAGGTCGCCCCCTTCAGAATAGTCCCACACCATTACCCTGTGTGGTAAACACAGTCTTAAAATTGGAGATGGTCCCCCAAGTTCCCAGGGACCATCTCCCAGTTATTCAATCAAATCCTAATGTAGATGCTGCTAGTAAGAGATTTTGCATATGTGATTAAGGTTGCAAATCAGCTGACTTTAAGAGAAGAATCTTACCCTTAGTGGACCTGATCTAACCAGATGAGACCTTACAAGGCTCTTCCTCGCAAAAGAGGTTTGAAGTGTGAGAGGGATTCAGCATGAAGGAAATTCTGGGCTGCTAGCTTTGAAGATGTGCTGAGGGCACATCTTAATTTACTTTTGTATACCCAACATGGTGTATGTTACATAGTATGTACTCAGCAAGGTTTTCTTTTTTTGTTTTTTTGTGTTTTTTTTTTCAATAAACTGAAAAGGTACAGAATTATCAACTCACAACTTTGAGGTTCCTATAACAAAAATGGGCACCATTTCTGCCCTCCCCTTAATCCTGACCTCTAGGTGCTAGAGGTGTCGTTGGACATAGCAGAGAGTACTGAAGATTTCCACTTTGTCATATATCACATATAGTATATGTGTGTGTGAGCACACATGTGTGTGTATGCATGTGTGTGTGTTTCATTTTGGCCTAAACAACAGGAATTTATCATCTTGTATCTCTGAAGGCTGAAAGTCCAAGACCAAGGTGCAGCAGGGTCACTTCCCTCTGAGGGCTGTGAGGGAACGGTCGGTTCCAGGCCTCTCTCCTTGGCTTGGTGATGGCTGTCTTCTCCCTATGTCTTCACGTCATCTTCAGTGAAGAGGGAATTTCAGTATGGAAATGGAATTCTGAAAAAATTAGGCATTTCAGATCAGAAATTATTTGAAATTAATAAATTAAATTAATAATTAAATTAATAAATCCTGAGTTTAGCAAAACTAAGGACATAGAAAAAAATATTAGTTAATAAGAAGACAGTGTTAAATAAGTTTTCCAAACTGAGGCCAAAAAAGAGAAGAAAAAAAAAAATAACAGACCATGAGAGACATGTAGGACAGTGAAAAGACAGAAGTATTTGAAGAGATAACAGCTGAGAATGTTCCAAAACTGATCAAAGATATCAACTAACTGATTCAAGCAGGATAATAAGAAAAACACACATAAGTGCTCTGTAGTCAAACTGCTGAACACCAAAAATAAAAATAAAAGTTGAAAACCAGCACTCCCCACAACCCCTCAAAAAGATATGGGAATAGCAATGAGAATTCCAAGTGTCTTGACAACAGAAATGATGGAAGCCAAATAATAAAAGGATATCTTTAAAGTGTTAAAAATAAAACTGTCTAAACTAGAATTCTATATCAAGTAAAAATCATTTAAACTTGTAATTGAAATAAAGACACTTTTACTCAAACAAAAACTAAGAACATTTGTTTGTAAGCAAAGCTTACCCTCAAATAAATGATTAAAACTCAAGTTAACCAAAAATAATACCAGCCAGAGACACAGTTTTACAAGAAGAAATGAGCATCAGCAAGTAAACACACATGTGTGCATGAACACACACACTCGTAAGTATGGAGAACTTTTTATATTAAAGACCGCTGATGGCTAAGAACAACAAAAAATGTACTCTGCAACTGATAACATACAGAAATAAAATATATGAAAATAGCACAGATGGCGTGAAAGTATAAATGGAATTACATTGTTTTAAGCTTCTAAAAAAATACTAATTCAAAGTAGTTTATAATAAATTAAAGATGCATATTGCAATAACCACTAAAAAAGTTAAAAGGACATTACTAAATAGTCCATGTAGAATACAAATGTTGTATTATAATAAAAATTACTAAGTTTTAAAAAGAAAGAAAAAAGAACAAGGAAACAAGGAAAAGAAGGGCAAATAGAACACAAACTGTAAGGTAATAAACTTACTCATGTCAATAGGAATATTAAATCAAAATGAGCTAAACAATCTAATTTAAAGACAGATATTGTCAGATGGGATAGATGAGACCAAATTATATGGTGCTTATAAAACACATAGTTTAAATGAAAGGACAAAATGTCGTGTGAAACTAAATGGTTGGGAAAATGTGACATGCAAATATTAGCTGCAAGAAAGCTAACGTAGCCACGTAAGTATGAGATGGAGTAAACTTCAAGACAAGGAAAATTTGGGAGATAAATAAAAGTATCTCATAATTAAATGGATCAATTTATTTGAAAGACATGACATTTCTAAATCCGTATGTTTCTAATTACATAGCATCAAATAACATAAAGCAAAAATTAGCATAACTCTTGAGTGAAAATATACAAATTCACAATCAAAGCCACATGGTTTTACTCACATAGCTCAGGAACTGATAGAACAAGCAGATGAGAAAAATCCATAAATATAGAGAAAAATTTTAAAGTGCTATTAGACAATTTAACCTCAATGATGACTATAGAACTACATCTAACAATAGAATAAACATTCATTTTAAGAACATGTGGAATATTCAGCAAAAGAGATCAAATGCTTAACTGTAATGGAAGTCTCAATATGTTTCAAAGAATTGTAATTAGAGTATGCTTTAAGGAAAAAATAGAATCAAATATAAAGTCAATAACAAAGACAACTAGAAAGTCCTCAGATATTTGAAAACTGAACAGCATATTGCTAAATAATTTATGAGTCTAAGAAAGAATCAAACAGAAATTAGAATATATTTGGAACTGAGTAGTAATGAAAGTATACATATGAAAATTTGTGGGATACAGTTAGAGCAGGGATTAAGGAGAATTCCATAGCTTTAAATAACTATATTAGAAAAAAAGAGAAATGTTTAATATTAATTACCTAAGTTTCCATCTCAAGAAACTAGAAAACAGAAAAGTAAATTAAACCAAGGCAAATAAAACAAAAAAATTGTATGATAAAAGATGCAATAATTTTTTTAAAAGGTGTAAAATGGAAAAAAAGATAAATGAATCTAGTTTGGTTATTAACAAAGCTTAGTAAAACCAATCAACTTTTGTCAAGACTGATAAAAATAAATAAAAACACACAGATTACCAATAGAAAAAAATGAAAAAGGAGACATTACTACAGAGCCTATAGCAATCGACAGGATAATAGAAGGGAAAGGAACTTTCAGAATAGTAGAGAAGCAGGGGAGGATTCTCTTTCCAACAAAACAACCATTCAACTAGGGAAAAGTATTTGTGTTTAAAGAACTATTATCTGAAATCTGTGGAGACTCAAATGAATTAATGGAGTAACATTTACTTGAGAAAATCTACAAAAACATACTAAATGTCAGTAAGAACAGCAAAAGTCAGCAGCATTGGAAGCAGAACATACTCACTTACCCAATGTCAGGTTCAGTATTATGGAAATCACTCCAGGGGTTCTGATTCAAGTGAGAGTAGTCAAGAAGAAAGGTGACCATCTTCGTCTCATCTCCCAGCCTAGAGCTCTTTATCGTAATGGGAAAAGCAAGCCCCTGGGGTGTCTCATCTCCTTCAGCTCTGTGATGCATAAGCTCTGCTTGGGCAGGCTCAGTGGAGAAGACCAGTATTTTCTCCCCCAACCAGCCCCACTCATAGGTCAGAAGCTTGGCTCCAGGCACAGTAGGCCAAGATTCCCGAGCCCTGATCACAGTCACTTCCTCCTAAGCTCCCTTATCATGGGGTGGCTTGCTGAGATGGACATGGGGTGACTTGCTGAGGAAGGACAAGCTAAGATAACCAGGGTCCTCCCTACCCACCTGGTAGTGCCCTGTTGTAGGACAGCTATGTCGGAGAGGAGGACAGCTATCTTCCGCAGAGGTTTTCCCCAGGAGGAGCCACAGGTCATAGCAAAGAACGTTATAGCTCCACCTGAGGGAGTTCATTTAGAGCATCTGGAATGCTTACGGTGTTGTCCTAGAGAAAAATGGAGATCTAGAGGAAGAGAAATTAACAGCAGAGTGCTCACAGCTCCATGACATCTGTAGCAGCAAGCAAAATGGCAGAGTGGCCAGAACTTTAACAATGAGAACCAGGAAACAAGAAAAGCAGGAAGAACGCTTCTGGAATCACAGTCCACTCTGCTGCTGGGGACTCTTGTGGGCATGTAAGTAGATGGAGGGCAGACTTGAAAGCATGCCTCAAGCTGCCCTCAGAGGCATCACCAGTAGTGTAATTCTCACTGGCACTGGGGGCTTCAGCGCAGTAATAATAAAGATTACAATAAAAAATAAAATGGAGAATAGAAAAATGATAGAAAAAATTTTAAAACCAAAACCTGTTTGTAAAAATTAACAGAATTCACATCTGGCTACCTGACCAAACACTGGGTAAGCAATAAGCTGCTCTGACCCATGGGCGAAGCTAAGGAGCCAGGCACAAAAGGGAAGTCATAAACTTGCCTGGCAGTCTGATGGGCTGTGAGCATACACAAGGTTGGGCCCCTCAGGAGTAATCAGAGAGACAAAATCTAAGCTTTTGATGTCTGACTGAATGTGGAGCAACAGCATAAACTCCAGGAGATGTGATTTCAATACCCAAGTCACACACACATCTAATGTTAAAAGGTCAATAGCTACCTTGCCAAGAAGGGTTAAGCACAACCATTGACGAAAAGTGACATCGGCTGGCCCAGGGGTGGCCCCTGGATAACCAGATGTATTAGTCAGGGTTCTCTAGAGGGACAGAACTAATATGATAGATATATAAATGTAAAGGGGAGTTTATTAAGTAGTATTAACTCACACAATCACAAGGTTCCACAATAGGTCATCTGCAAGCTGAAGAGCAAGGAAGCCAGTCTGAGTCCCAAAACTGATGAACTTGGAGTCTGATGTTCAAGGTCAGGAAGCATCCAACTTGGGAGAAAGATGTAGGCTGGGAGGCTAAGCCAGTCTAGCCTTTTCATGTTTTTCTGCCTACTTTTTATTCGCTGGCAGCTGATTAGATGGTGCCTACCCAGATTAAGAGTGGATCTGCCTTCCCCAGCCCACTGACTCAAATGTTAATATCCTTTGGCAACATGCTCACAGACTTATCCAGAATCAATACTTTGCATCCTTCGATCCAACCAAGTTGACATTCAGTATTACTATCACATCAAGCTAAAAGACAATGAAAACAAAAATAAATAAATCTGAGCAGGGATTCAGTGACTGCACAGTTCAGGAAAGACCATATGGTAAGCTACAAAGCAAGCCTTCATAAATTTCAAATGATTGAAATCATACAAAGTATGATGGGCAGTGATGGCATAAAATTATAAAACAAGAAAAGAAAATTTATGGAATCCAGTAATATGTAGAAATTTAGCAACACTTCAAAATAACTGGTGAGTCAAAGAGAATTCACCTGGGAAATAAGAAAATACCTTGAGATGAATAAAAATGACAACACAACACTATGGGCTGTAGCTAAAGCAGTGGTCAGATGGAAACCTATGGCTATAAATGCCCGTAGTTTTTAAAAAAGAAAGGTCTCTAATCCATAACATAAATATATACAGTATATTAAATTAGAAGAGTATTATAAATTGAAATAAAAAAGAAAATAATAACTATTATAATAAAAAATAAAGTGGAGAATAGAAAAATGATAGAAAAAATTTTAAAACCAAAAGCTGTTCGTAAAAATTAACAGAATTGACAAGTATTTGGCTACATGACTCAGAAAAATACAGAAAACTAAACCTACCAAAATCAGGAATGAAAGAGGGTGTATGTGATTATTGACTTGACAGAAATAAAAAGGATAACAAGAGAATACTATGAACAGCCATTTACTGACTTGTTTTATTCAAGTTACTGATAACTGAAATTGACAAATTTCTTAAAAGATACAAACTACCGAAAATGACTCAAAAACAAATGGAAAATCTGAGTAGATCTATAACAAGAGACTTTAGTACTTTTAAAATTTCCCACAAACTAAAATTGAACCCCAGACGGTTTCAATGGTAGTTTCCACTGACCATTTTTTTAAAAATGAACTCATATGAATTTCTCATAAAGTCTTCAGAAAAAATGAAGGTAAGAAAATACCTCTCCACTCATTCTATGAGGTCACTATCACCGTGATACCAAAACCAGACAAAGATGTTACATGTACAGGAAACTACAAACCAGCCTCCCTTATGACTACAAACACAAAAATCCTCCTCAAAATACTAGCAAATGAAATTCAGCAAGTTATATAAAAGATTATATATTGTAACCAACTAGGATTAATCCCAGGAATCCAAGGTCATTTTAGCATAAGAAAATCAATCAATTAAATGTATAAATGATCAAAATTATATGTTCATTTCAATAGACGGAGAAGAAGACAAAATCTAGTAGCCTTTCATAATTTAAAGATTTTAAAAATTCAACAACTAGGAATAGAAAGAAGCTTCCTCAACCTGATAAAGGGCATCTACTAAAAACTCATAGCTAATATCATACTTAGTGGCGAAAGACTAAATGCTTTTCCTGTAAGATTAGGAAAATGACAAGAAGCTCTACTCCTGCCACTTGTATTCAACATTGCACTGGATGTTCTAGTCAGGCAATTAGGCAAGAAAAAGAAATGCCATCTGCATAATTCTGTTTATGGAAAATGCTTAAAAAATCTATTACAAAGTAGTTAAGCTAATATCAACAATGTTGATAACTTTGAGTTACCAAGGTATCAATTCTGAGATTGGCAAAGTTGCAACATACGAGATCAAGATACAGAAATCAGTTGTATGCGTATATTTTAGCAATAAACAACCCAAAAATTGAACTAAAAAATATTTTACAATAACATCAAAAATAATAAAATACACAAGAATAAATTGAATAAATGTAAGACTTGCAAACTGAAAACTACAGACCATTTTTGAAACAAAATAAAGATCTAAATAAATAGAAAATATCCATGTTCATGGATTAGAACAATTAATTTTATTAAATGGGATTACTTCCCAAACTGATATGCAGACTAAATGTAATCCCTATCAAAATCCTGTCTTGCTTTTTTTGCTAATATTGGCAGGCTGATACTAATAATCCATATGGTAATACATGGGGCCTAAAATAGCCAACATATTGAATGAGACAAACAACGTTGGAAAATTCACACTTCTGAATTTCAAAACTTACTACAAAGCTATGATAATCAAAACAGTGTGGTACTGGCATAAGGGTAGACACACTGGTCAATAGAACAGAATTGGGAATGCAGAAATCAATCCACATATCTATGAACAAGTTGCTTTTGACAAGGTGGAGATTCAATGGGACAAAAAATAGTCCTTTCAACAAAAGATTCTGTGGCAGCTGGATTTTCACTTTCGAAGAAAAGAAGTTGGACCCATATCTTACACCATACACAAAAATTAACTCAAAATAGATGATGGTGCTTAAATGTATGAGCTGAAATTATGAAACTCTCTAAGAAGAAAACTTAGGAGTAAGTGTTCATCATATTGGTTTAAGCTATTTTTTATATGACATCAAAAACACAAGCAGCAAAAGACAAATCTATAAATTGGAGTACATCAAATTTAAAACCTTTTATACTGCTAATAATACTACCAAGAAAAGTGAAGGAAAACACCACACAGAATAGGAAAATATATCTGTAATTCCTATACCTGATAAAAGAGTCATATCAAATTCCCTTTAAATCATTTTTAAAAATATGAATAACCCAACTTTAAAAGTGGACAATGCAACTCAATAGACATTCCTCTGAAGAATATATGCAAATGGCCAGTAAGTACATGTAAAGGTGTCAACAGTTACCATATTGCCCAGAAAACCCACACCATAGTATATATTCATGAGAAATGAAAACATATATTCACAAATATCTTGTACACATATATTCAGAGCAGCATTATTCAGAATAGCCATAAAGTGAAAATAATACATAATTTGATGGAAAGCATCCATCAAATTATGAATGATAAAAAAATTATGTATATTCACATAATGAATTATTATTCAGAAATAGAAGGGAAACAAGTACTAATATATACCACAACAGAGACAAACCTTAAAAAAGCTATCAAAGGTGAAAGAAACCAGTCACAAAATACTACATATTGCACAATTTCACTCCTATGAAATGACTAATACTGACAAGTTCATAGAGACTGAAAGTAAATTACTGACTGTCAAGGTTTGGAGAAGGAGGAAAGAGTACTCATTGCTAATGGATATGAAGTGATGAAAATATTAACTTAGATTGAAGTGATAGTTGCACAATTCAGTGAATATAGTAAAAACTAATAAATTGTATAATTTAAGAGAGTCAATTTTATGGTACTTAAATTACCTCTCAATAGTTTTTTTAAAATGGTAATAATAAGAAAGTTTTTTTTTTTTTTTTGAGACGGAGTCTCGCTCTGTCCCCCAGGCTGGAGTGCAGTGGCGCGATCTCAGCTCACTGCAAGCTCTGTCTCCCAGGTTCACGCCATTCTCCTGCCTCAGCGTCCAGACTAGCTGGGATTACAGGTGCCCGCCACAGCACCTGGCTAATTTTTTGTATGTTTTAGTAGAGACGGGGTTTCACCGCGGTCTCAATCTCCTGACCTTGTGATCCGCCCGCCTCGGCCTCCCAAAGTGCTGGGATTACAGGCTTGAGCCACCGCGCCCGGCAATAAGAAAGTTTTAAACAACCTTATGTTAACAATTTTGACAATTTAGATGAAATGGACAAATTACTTAAAAAACACAATTTACAAAACTGACACCAGAAGAAATAAAAAAATCTGAATTAAAATATAATAATAAAAATAATTGTTAGGAAATTGAATCACTATAATATTTCTGTTAAAAGAACTCCAGGCCCAAATAGTTTCACTGGTGAATTCTATCAAATTAGGAAGCAATAATACCAATATTACACAATATTTTCTTTAGAAAAAAGGGCACCCATCTTTACGATTCCCTACATAAATAACCCTGTTACCAAAGTTTTACAAATATATATTTTTTAAAGAAAATTAGAGATCATTATTCGAGAACAGAAATCATAAATAAAATATCAGCAAACTTAAACAACTCAGTCACAGCTCATCACAGCCTTGACCTCCTGGGCTCAAGCATCAAGCAGTCCTCCCACTTCAGCCTCCCAAGTAGCTGGGACTACAGGCATGCACCACCACATCTAGCTAATTTTTGTATTTTTTGTAGAGACAGGGTTTCATCATGTTGCCCAGGCTGGTCTTGACCTCCTGGGCTCAAGCAATCCTCCTGCCTTGGCCTCCCAATGTGCTAGGATTACAGGCATGAGACATCGTGCCCAGCCAACAGCATCTTAAAAGTATAGCACTTTGGGAGGCCGAGACGGGCGGATCACGAGGTCAGGAGATCGAGACCATCCTGGCTAACACGGTGAAACCCCGTCTCTACTAAAAAATAAAAAAAAATTAGCCGGGCGAGGTGGCGGGTGCCTGTAGTCCCAGCTACTCGGGAGGCTGAGGCAGGAGAATGGCGGGAACCCGGGAGGCGGAGCTTGCAGTGAGCTGAGATCCGGCCACTGCACTCCAGCCCGGGCGACAGAGCGAGACTCCGTCTCAAAAAAAAAAAAAGTATAATGCATCATGATCAAACAAGGTTTAAGGCAAGACTGCAACATTTAACATGTAAAAATCATCATATTACCAGAATAAAGAAGGAAATTCATGAAATCATTTTATCACATTCAGGAAAAGTGCTTGATAAAATTCAACACCTATTCATCTTTAAGTCTGAAAAAATCTTCCAGCAATTTGGAAACTTGCACAATCTATATACCTAAGATAGATGATAGATGGGTGATAGATGATAGAGAGAGAGAGAGAGAGAGAGAGAGATGAGAGAACAATGCATCACCACCACCACCACCCCACATACAGAGTACTCTTAAACCTTTTCTGTGATCTGGAGTAGCAGTGTCTCTCAAATTTAGTGTGCATCCCACCTGGAAGGCGTGGTGAGTCCCATCTCCAGGGTTTCTAATTCAGTAGGAGATCCACGGTGGGTGGATCTTCGAGAATTGACATTTTTGCTTCTCTAGGATCACACGCTGAGAACAACTGTCATATAATATAAATATCACTGGAATCATATGTAATTTAAAGGTTAGGTGAACAACTGTAAAAACATTTTCACCCAGTCTCTACTTAATGGTATCCTGCTGAGAGGTGAAGCCAGCTGAGCTTCTGGCTCAGGTGGGGACTTGGAGAACTTTTCTGCCTAGCTAAAGGATTGTAAATGCACCAATCAGCACTCTGTAAAAATGCACCAATCAGTACTCTGTGTCTAGCTAAGGGATTGTAAAGGCACCAACCAGTACTCTGTAAAATGGACCAATCAGCAGGACGTGGGCGGGGTCAAATACGGGAATAAAAGCTGGCCACCCCAGCCAGCAAGGGCATCCCACTGGGGTCCCCTTCCACGCTGTAGAAGTTAGTTCTTTCCGTCTTCACAATAAATCGCTGCTGCTCACTGTTTGGGTCCGTACTACTTTAATGAGCTGTAACACTCACTGCAAAGGTCTGCGGCTTCATTCCTGAAGTCAGCGAGACCACAAACCCACTGGGAGGAGCAAACAACTCCGGACACGCCACCTTTAAGAGCTGTAACATTCACTGGGAAGGTCTGGGGCTTCACTCCTAAAGTCAGTGAGACCACGAACCCACCAGAAGGAAGAAACTCCAGACAAGTCTGAAAATCTGAAGGAACAAACTCCAGACACACCATGTTGAAGAGTTGTAACACTCACCACAAAGGTCCATGGCTTGGTTCTGAAGTCAGCAAGACCAAGAAGCCAGCAGAAGGAATAAATTCCCAGACACACTGCTAGTTGTCGTTCCAAATTCTTCACTGGTAACTGCCTTATTAAAACTTTCTATTTATTTTTGAATCTTCAATGCTCTACATTTTTCTAAGAGACCATCCATGTTCTCTTTTTTTGCCCAGGCAAAAATATTCTCATAATTTTGTTCTTCTCTGTTCATGATTTGCCTTTTTTTTCTTATTTCTAATTTCTTTTTGTTCTTAATTGATCTTGTGAGAGTCTTGTTATTTTTTAGTCCTTAAGAATATAAAAAACAAATTTTATTTGTTCTTTTTACTATTATTTTTTTCTTTGAAGATTCCAGAAGTTTATCATTATTTCTTAGTTTTTAGTTAATTTAGGTTTTTTAAGACAATTTCTTCTCTTTACTTGCTCCTGGCTCCTTCATCATCAGTCCTTCTCTTTCGTAACGGAGACTAACGAAGCATTAAGTTGCATCTGGGTGTAACATCACCTATGGCTCCAGGCGTGCATTCTTTTCATTTCTTGACTTCTAGGTGTTTAGTAATTTCTGGTTTACCTCTCCTTTGAATCCTTGGCATCTAGAAACACCCTTTGGCCTGACAGAATGTTATCTAACCCGGATGAACGATTCTTGGGTTGTGGTCTATTTTCTTCAGGGTTTCTTTAAGGTTCTTCTGCTGTCTTTTAGTTTCCAATGTTGCAGATCAGAAAAACATAAACACATTTATATGTCCTGACCTCATTAATTTTCCCTTGTTAATAAGCTGTTGTTTCTGTTGGAAGGCATGTATGTTTCCTTTTATCCTTGGACCTCAGAAATTTACTAGGAGAAGTATCCATATTGTCTGGAACCCAGCCTTTTTAGTTAGTGAACAGTTTCTTTTTTTAGATCAGTGAAAATTTCCTCTATTATTTGTTTAACCATTGCCTCTTCCCCATCTGTTCCTTCTTCCCCTTCTGGAGCTCTTGCTATCCATATGCTAGATATCCTGGATCTGTCCTCTGGGTCCCTGTTTCTCCCTCATTCTTTCCTTTGAGTTTGGAAACACTGCCTCTCCCTGATCTTCCAGGTCACTGACTTGGTTCTTCAGTGAGCATTCCCCTAGAAAAGAGGAGGAAGCTACTCAGTGACCCAGACAGTCCTCTAGAGCCAGGAAGCTCTGACGGGCCTTCTAAAATATAAACATGCACAAAACCCACACACTAGCACGCATGTACACACACAGACACATTCACACATGCAACACACCAAACTCACACTTGCACACCCACCCACACACATATACCCGTCAGCCTTCTCTAAGATAACTAGGTGACTGAAGGCACAGTCCCACCCCAGGACTTGGCTGCTGATCCCCACATTGTTCTCAGGGACAACATAGCCCTGACAATAGTCTCCCACACAGGGACTCCAGCAGAGCCCCAAGCCCAGTGTACATCTTCTCAGCCCGGTTGGCTGGAGACTAGAAGGCTCCCTCTCACTGCAGCTCAGCCACTTTTAGGCTTGTGTGGCCTCTGATATCACAACCAGTTGTGCAGCAAGCCTTGGTGATAGGGACAGGAGGCAGGGAAATTCTGAGCAGAAGAGAGTGGTTCCCAGTGAGGGTCCAAGCCTCAAGCCTGGAACATCAACCCAAAGTGAGAACATATATTCCTGTTTCCGGGTCAAACGTTGCCTTTTTGAAAACCACCTAAGGCCCACCCCACCCCCGATCCTGTGCCCATAAAAACCCCAGGCTCCACTGGCAGGGAGAAGAGAGAGGAGAAGAGGAGAAGCAGTGGGACATCAGAGACTACAGTTGGACATCAGAGAGAAGCAGCTTGACTTCAGAGGGATGGCTTTACGGCATTGCTTCAGAGAGTTCAGCCAGGGACAGGTGGACTCTAGGGAAAGATAGTCTTCCTGCTCCATTCCCTTTCCAGCTCCCCTTCCCACTGAGAGCCACCTTTGTCAGCAATAAAATCTTCCATATTCATCTCCCTTCAATTCGTTCTTGCAAACTGACTTTTCCTAGATGCTGAACAAGAGCTCAGGCTCCACGGATATGGATGCTAAAGGCTGTCACATTGACCCTCTGACTTCGTTGGTGGAGGGCAACTGCCTCATGCAAGAAGGCCTAGGGCCCATTGAACTGTTAACACTTAAGCTGTCAGCAGACGACAAAAGCTAAGAGTGCTCACTGTAACACTCCTTCTGGGGCTTTGGGGATCATGGGTACTACCCCCAGATGCAGCTCTGGGGCCTGCACTGAGTTTTGCTCCTGCCAGCACCCAAAAACACTCACCCCAGCTCCTGCACCTGCTCACCTGCATGCTCCCTCCTGCGAGGGGTGGAACCCAGCAGGACTGAGCCAGGGGAGTCCACCCCTGCAGGCACCGAAGCGGCCGGCTAGCTCCAGCGCCCGTGCATTACAGTTTCCACCTGCAAAGGGGTCAGGGAAGACTTCCTGCTTCACTAGGTGGGCCTGCTGGATCATGCTCTGACCTCCACAGACCAGAATCTGGCAGCCAATCACCCAGCCCTCCTCCACTTCAGGAAGACACTCTAGAGACAGAGAGACCGAGAGACTGAGAGACCTGGTCAGAAAAATTCCCCCACAGAGACATTCCATTCCAAGTGGCCCTTTCAGCAGCTCAGAAAGGAGGGAGGAGTGGAGGAGCAATGCAAATTTCAGCAGTGAGGAGACCCCTGAAATAATGAGAAGGGTTTCCTGGCCTCTGTGCAATGTGCTCATGTTTTGTTCTGCTTACAGCCAGCTGACATATACAGCATTTATCCCATACCTAGTATGTGCTGGGGACTCAGCACACCTTATCTCACTTGGCCTTTTAATACCCCAGAAGTAAGTACTTTTTTTCTGAGAGAGAGAGAGGTTTTTTATTTATTTGATTGGGAAGGATCCTTTTATTTTTATTTTTCAAATATATCTAGCAAGTGATTACTGCCTCTAGTTTGCAGATGTGTAACTCAAGGCGACCAGTCTACAAATACCGACTCAAGTTTATTTCCCTAAATGGGGCTGTAAGTGGAACAGGATGTGAGAAAGCCAGGACCTGGATGGGGTAGATGATCTGTAGCCCAGATTAGTGGACAAGCTGGATAGGTGTTATGGTTCCTACATTTCCAAATGATTCTCTCCAACGCCCATGATTTCATTAGCGTGTGGATTTGTACTTTCCAAACCCCTTCTGCTATATAAATCACTCTAGTAACAACTATCACTTCTTAGGCCTTCTGCAATTTCTCTTGAGCCAAGGAGATAAGATGATATTAGCTTCATTTGTCCAGAGGAGGAACATGAAGTCACAGAAGTAAGATTGTTTTCATGCAAAATCTCCTGGCTGGGGCAGCATTGCCAAGGTAGGAACACAGGTCTCCTGACTGCTGGTCCCACACTTACCTCTGTGGCCACATCTGCCACTTCACCTCATTTGGTTTGCAATCTTAAGCATGGGGCAGCAAGTAATGAGAGCAATTCCAGGCTCCCATCAGTCCACCTAATGTTCAAAATGAATGTTTTTCAAGTTTTCTGGCATTTTGTTTTTAATTCTCAGATTAACGGACAAGTCTTGAGGATTTCTGGAAGGTTCATCATTTTCCTACAACTGCATGTCCTGAAGATGGGCAGCTGCCCTGACTAAGCTCAGGTCACCAAGAATGTAATTTCCAGGTAAGACACCAAGAGAGATGTCCAGCTTCAGAGGATGTCCAATTTAACTAGCAACACCTGCTAATATTCCTACCTTCTTTGTTTTAAAAATAGCACAGGCTGGCAGCGGTTTGTGTTAAAATTTCACTTCCTTGGTTTAATATTTCAGTTGTGACTCACTGGAAATGAGACTGAAAGACAGATGAGGACTTTCTACCAAGTTATTGTTCATCAAAATTGTCAGTGACATCAGTGTCTTCTTTATCATATGAACACAATCACTAGGATGGGCCCTCCCAACGTAATGGCACGGGACCCTTTCTCTCTCCCTTGTAGCAAAGACAAACAATAAACCATTACATGATCTACATTCATTGACAGCTCTATTAGCCATGTTAATGTCTTGTTGGAAATTATACTGTATAGACTTGCGTGCACGCGCGCACACATGCACACACACACACAGTGTACCGTAAACCAGCAGTCCCGGAGCTCTCTGTGCTGACTCCCCCATGTTATTTATTCTGGAATTCAGGTTTCTGGATGAGAGCTAATGCAAACTGATGCATCTATAAGATGCATTCTCCTTACTGTCTGATACATCAAGATTGTTTGTTAGTGAGAGATTAACAGAGAGAAAGGGAAGAAATGGACACATTTGGTAACTGAAATGAGAGATGCCTAAAATATGAGTTATGGGTTTGCCTGTTCTCACAGCTGCCTCAGCCTCTGATCTGCATAGTGTCTCCGGTTTTTCCTTGAAGACATGTTCTGGTGATGCATGGCAAGGCTTTGAATTCAATTAAACACCAACACTGGGAAGCAAACTGGCTTTTTAAAAAAGGCAACAAATAATCTATATATGGCTTAATGTAAACCAAGGAGTATCTTAATCATAACAAAAGAATGTCTTCTTTTATGCAAACCAGAGCTAGCTCTATGACAGGAAATTTTTGAGCGTCTTTACGTTTTTGTCTTTTTAATCGGGATGAGGAAGAAGCCACTTAAGCAATGGCACAGTGCAATGGGAGCCCTTGTGGGAAATCACACCTATAATGAATGCATGAGGCTCACAGACCATCTGTGAAGTAATGTTGAGATTCAGAGGGAATGGTTTCCTGGCACTCTCTATAAATGTGCTTGTGTTTTTTCTGCTTGGGGCCAACTACCTTACTGTTTCTCGCTTTTCTTTGGAGTAGCTAATGGGTATAATTGCAAACTCCTTAAACACAAGGCCATTTTTTTAAATCACAGACGTTAAGTCTATTTCTATCCTATATTAAAGAAAACCATGTGCCCAGTTCCCTGTCTTAATGAAGGTGCTAATGATGTTGACAGATCATGTAAACTGTCAGGAAGTGTGACTAATCACATTGCAATTAAGTGGCCAGTGTCTCTTCTTCCACTGCAGTCAAGGGGCTCAAGGGGCTGGTATGGCCAGTTGGGACTCTAGGACCTACAGAGAAATAATTCCTTCTTCTGAAGCATTTGAGGCCTGCAGAAACAAAGAGTATGGGTGATTGAGATCACATAGGAACTCGTCCTTTTAGTAACCAAAGAAACGAGTAAGAAAGGCCCCCGGTAAGCAGAAGGCTTCCCACCCTGAGCGAGGAGTGCCCGTTCTCTACGCTACGCACTCTCCCCCCCTTCCCCCACAGGCTGGGTTGTCCCGCATGGCTGCCGTCTGAGAGGCTGTGGCTGCTGTGATGCTGGCGTCCTCCTGTGCTGTTCCTCCAGCCCATTCTTTGGGTTATGGGCCCCTCCCTATGGCGATAGCAGTGACCCAGTGACCCAGGTCTAAACACCACATTCTCTTGTGCGCAGTGATAGCTCCAGGATAGACATACAATACAGGCAGGCCCAATCAGAGAAATATTTGTAATGGAATTGGAAAGGTTGGGGAAAACAAATCTGGGAAAGCAGGCAGCCATACCCCTGCCACACTATGGCTGGAAGAGTCCATCTGTAGAATGAAAATAAAAGCAGTTCAGAGCCAGGAGACAGGGAAATGCAGAGTGAGAAAAGCCAGAGAGGCCTGAGGGCATTATCTTGGGTTCCTGGATTGAGTCAGGCCTGAAGTGAAACCTCTCTGTGGGCTTTTCAGTAACAAGTCACTGTCTTCCCCCTTTGCTCGTGCCAAGTTGAGTTTCCTTCACTTACAACTGAAAAGAGTCCTGACTCATCAATTTCTAGCTCCTGAATGTGGCCAGCTTGGAAGATCCCTGTATGCCTTTGTTTTAGACAACAGGCACCACAGCCTGTTGACAGCATTTATGACATGCAACCCCCAACTGACCTAAACAAATACAGCGCTCCCTTCCCCTGTGTCCACCTAAGTCTCCTCCACAACATGGAAAGAGGAATGCGAGTAAGAAAGCAGGTAGCAAAAAAGACCCAGCCGCAAGCAGCAGAACTGGACGATAAACCCGTCCCCCACAGGCTCACTTTCATAGCAAGAGCAAAGCAATCATTCCCACTCTGGCATCGTCATTTGACAAAGAGGAGTAGTTTCCAAGAGGACGCCAGCTTCTGACCGAGGGCTGGAGAAGAGTAGGAAGGGGAGGCAAGGTGCGGAAGCCAGGAGCGTACGCAGGATCACAAGTCAAGTCCAGGACCAAGGAAGGATGTCTACATAAGTCTCTAAAATCCAAAGCTTTAGGGGCAAAATCGAAGCCAAGAATTCAGAGATAGGGACTAAGCAATGAAGAGCACCCCAGGAATGAGTGTGGTCAGCCTTGGCAATCGATCAAGCTATAGTGTCCTCTGCAACTGGTGTTGAGAGCACTGGGGGAATGGTGCCTGGGAGGCTGGGAGTATAGGAGCAGGAAGGCAGAGGGACGAATGGAGACGTCACAGGCTATCGAGGTCTTTTAACAACAAAAACAGTAAGCAAAGCTCTTGATAGACTCAAATGAAACACAGAAGCCCCTCAAAAGCACAGACATTAGCATCTGGAAGTGGTTTTGGGTGATTTAAGAAAGAGCACAATGTGGGCAAATTGCTGGTCCACATCCCAGTTTCCTCTGGGCTGCCTGAACCAGAGAGCGACCATCAGTTCTCATGAGGGCAGACAAGCTGTTCAGATGGCCAGCGACTCTGCAACATTAAAGGGTTTTTCATGGTACGATTGTGATTGTACTGAGCATAAAGCTCACGGCGCCATAATGAAGCTGTGGCCCGGAAGAGATGGCCTCGGCCAGCCAGATCCCTGCTCATCTGCAATCAACACGCAGAGATCCACGGAAGGTAGGGGGACTCCAGAGAGCAGAATCTCTATAACTTCAGCATCTCTGATGGCAGGGAAGGACTCTCCTGTGTTCTGCCTGGACTGCGGCCATGCCATGTGCATCTGCCCCTGCCTGTGTCCCTTGCACAGGAATTTTCATCAGGAAACTTCATCAGGAGGACCAGTATCCCAGCAGAGGGGACACATGGCTGTCCTGCGCCACAAGAGAAGGAAGGATTGGAGATGAGTGCCTGTGGGTGAGTCAGGCGCCCACGTGGGCTCATGCCACTGGCAGCTGAGTGAGGCCCCAAGGGTGAGCTCCGCAGCACCAGAAAAGGAAGATGCCAGGAAGCACGAAGCGCTACCCAAACAAATGAGCACGGGAGAGCCAGCATTCTCTGGGCAGCTTTCCTGACTGTGGAGAAACTTCCAGAAAGTGCAAACTTGTACATTGTGGAGTAAGCAAAGGGAGTCAGGGGTTGGGGAGCTGGGGTGGGAGAGCTGGGTGGGGAAAGGAGACATGTGGGCAGCCCTGGGCTCAACCCCCGATCCTGCCAAAAGAGGAAAGTACAGTCAGAGAGGTCGAACGACCAAAATTACATCTCAGACAAGGGCCAGATGGCTGTGAAACCAGAGTCCCTGGGCTCCCAAGGCAGGGTCTTCCCCAACACCAGCTATTTTGCTGATGGAAAACAGGCCCCTGGGATGGAGACCGTGAGAGAATCCCAGGTGAGAAGAAAGAGTGCGGATTTTACATTCACACCAGCAGTAGATGAAAGTTTCCATTTCTCCACATCCTCAGCATCTCCTGTTAATTCTCTGTCCGTTTGATCATCGCCATCCAAGTGTGTGGAGGTGGCATCTCCTTGTGCTTCTGATTTGCATCTCACGAACGATATGGAGCATCTTCTTCTGTGCTTCTTGACCACTTACATCTCTTCTTTGCAGAACTGTCTGTTCAGACCATTTCTCCATCTTTAAAAATTAGGTTATTTGTCTTTCATTATTGAATTATAATAGTTCTTCACATATTTTAGATACAAGTCCCGTATTAGACATATGATTTGAAATATTTTCTATCACTCTGTGGGTTGTCTTCTCTCTTTCTTGATGGTGTCTCCTGACACAAAACTGTTGTTTATTTTGATGATATCTGGTTTACCTGTTTTTCCTTTTGTTGCTTATGCCTTTTTTGTTATATCTAAGAAACTACTGCCTAACTCAAGGTTCTGAAGATTTATGCCTATGTTTTCTTTTAAGGGTTTTACAGTTTAAATCTTACATGTATGTCTGTGGCCATTTTGAGTTAATTTTTGTGTATGGTCTGTGGTGGAGATCCTACTTTACTCTTCTATGGAATGAAATTCTTTGCATTTAGCCTATTCGGATTTTACAGAGATTCTTGAATTTGTAAGTTTATGTTTTTCACCAAATCTAGGAAGTTTTCAGCCATTACATAATATTTTTAGCACTGCATTATATATTTTAGAGATTCCAATGCCACAAAATTTTTACCTGTTCAAAATGTTCTGAAGATTTCTAGAGCTCTGTTTATTTTATTTTTGATTTCTTTACTCTCTGTTCTTCAGATTGGATCATTTCTATTCCTCTATTTTCAACATCACTGATTCTTCCCTCTGTCATCTCCATCCAGCTGAGTCAACTCGGTAATTTTTTTAAATTTCAAGTAACACATATTGCAGTCCTCAAATTCACAATGGCTTCTGTTTTTTGTAATTTCTATTTTTCTGAAGAAAAGTCCTGTATTTCCACCTGTTTCCAAAATGTTCACCCTTTTTTCACGGATCGCTGTTGTAATAGTGACATTAAAGTCTCTCTAACCATCCCAACACCTGCATCATGCTGGAAAGGGCCTCTGTTGATTATATTTTCCCTTGAGAATTGCCCACTAGCGTTTTCACCCCCGTGCTGTGCTACATCACTGTGGAGAGAAAGAGAGAGAGAAATCCATGTGGTTACCCCACACACTCTTTGTGAAACCCTCCTTTCCGGATCCCGCTTTCCTCTCAGGGTCTTGGGTGCTCAACTCTATGGTAGCACAATATGTAACTGGGACCAACTTCCGGGCAGGACCAGGAGGGAAAAAAATGGGGAAAAACCTTATGAGGATTCCCTCCACACTTCCTATGTCACATGGGTGAGGGGGCTTTTCCTGTCCTCTGTCCTGAGAGACAGAGTCTCTCCGAGGTTTTGCTGATTGCGCCTGCTCTATGGTCTACAGTTTCCCGTTTTGACTTGCCCTTGGTCCAAAGCCGTGTGAAAAAAAAAAAAAAAAAAAAAAAAAGGGAAAAAAGCCTGGGTCACCATCCTGGTTATTCTGCATGCTGGTGTTTAGACCCTGCTCCCAGCCTGTCTGCTATTCTTCATTTTTCAGAGTCCTCGGCTTTTTATATTTTGTCCAGCATGTTTTTTTGTGTGTGACCACTGTAAAAAATAAGCTGCAGTAGTTTTACTTCATTTTGGCCAGAAACAGACAACTTTACGGCCTGTTTTTGTTTTTGTTTTTTTGAAACGGAGTCTCGCTCTGTCGCCCAGGCTGGAGTGCAGTGGCCGGATCTCAGCTCACTGCAAGCTCCGCCTCCCGGGTTCCCGCCATTCTCCTGCCTCAGCCTCCCGAGTAGCTGGGACTACAGGCGCCGCCACCTCGCCCGGCTCATTTTTTGTATTTTTAGTAGAGGACAGGGTTTCACCGTGTTAGCCAGGATGGTCTCGATCTCCTGACCTTGTGATCTGCCCGCCTCGGCCTCCCAAAGTGCTGGGATTACAGGCGTGAGCCACCGCGCCCGGCCAAGGCACTTTCAATAATACGTAATCTTCTTAATTCCTTTTTTGCTTATTGACTAGTCACTGTTCCCACTTGTAAGAGCACTTGCCTACATACAAGGCTTTTGTTCTTAATTTACTGCTGAATTCCTAGCATTCAGGAAAATATCTGCTACATAGTAAGCCCTCAATATTTATTGAATAAATGAGTCTTCATGCACAGAACTTTCTTCTGCACTTTTAGATTTTACTTAGGATAATTTTCTTAGAAGTTAAATTATTGACCAAAAGGTATAATTATCTCTTAGGTTGTATTCATGTTGTCAAATTCTTTTCTAACAAGTGAGCATGCCTGTCTCATCACAATAGAATGGAGGAGTTGCGGGTTTTTTTTTTTTTTTTTTTTTTAACATTTTCTAATTTATAGGTGAGGATGTTATCTCGCTGCTATTTTTATCTGTACCTAATACTTTTAACTCAAACATCCCTGGATCTTCTAAGGAAATTTTTATTGCAAAGACTGAGCTATTCTGCCTGGGTGCTCTGTGCCCCCTGCCTTTGAAACACCCCCTAATGGGGGATCTCCTTCCTGCGGATCATCTCACTGGAAAAAGGAAGAGGCTGTAAAGCTAACCTGCATAACTCTTTGCAAAAATTACCCCTCGATTCCACTGCCTTCTCAATTCCTCCCATCCAAAAAAGTTGCTGTCAAATCTCTTCTGAAATAAGTAGAGTGATATTTTTCAACTAGAAAATCTCATGTACTTCCAGCTTCCAGTAACGAGGCTAGGTCATTTGAAACAACTTTCTTGCTTAAAAAAAAAAAAAAAAAGGCCGGGCACGGTGGCTCAAGCCTGTAATCCCAGCACTTTGGGAGGCCGAGACGGGCGGATCACAAGGTCAGGAGATCGAGACCATCCTGGTTAACACGGTGAAACCCCGTCTCTACTAAAAAAATACAAAAAACTAGCCGGGCGAGGTGGCAGGCGCCTGTAGTCCCAGCTACTCGGGAGGCTGAGGCAGGAGAATGGCGTGAACCCGGGAGGCGGAGCTTGCAGTGAGCTGAGATCTGGCCACTGCACTCCAGCCTGGGCGACAGAGCTAGACTCCGTCTCAAAAAAAAAAAAAAAAAAAAAAAAAAAAAAAAATCAAAACACCAGATCAATATGGGGAAGAAAAATCACATGAAAAGGCATTTAAAAGTTGAAGATGGGGAAACTCCCAGATCATTGTTTTACATTAGAGCCTTTAACCAAGGACCTAAGCCAACCACTGGAGTTCCCAAGTCCCATGGGAATTCGCCAACACCAAACACTCAGCCTCAGTTCACCCTCAGGACACTCCCATCCCAAAGTGGAAAATCCTAGAGATGACATTTTAAGTTTTCAAGCTTTATCTCATGGTGATTGCAAAACAAATCTCCCCCCAACATCCTGCTCCCCGAACCCTGGGGAAGTGTTGAGAAACTGTCTTGGGAGGAACAGAGCAGAAAAAGTGAAAGAACGTGAAAGAAGAAGTCCTGAGAAGTTCTGGCCTCACACATTTTCACCTGGAAAAGCGTGGCCTGAGGCTGCTGAGGAGCCACAGCTGCACCTTTGGTCTGAGGGGGTCCCCACTGTGGTGCTCACAAGATTTGCAAGCGGTGAACACAATCCTTCTCTGAAGAAGGACACCTCATCGTTGTCTTTAGGAAACACCTGCAAAACTTTGCAAGACAGACAAGCGTCAGGCAGTGAGAGTTGCTCTTCTCATTAAATGAGAAGCACCTGTAGTAGTCCCGACTGCACCCTCCACCTCCCTCTGACCTGCGGGGCTCCACATTGGCCCAACACAACCAGAAGTCCCACAAGGGGAGTCTGTCTGTTTCGTCCGTTTAGGTGAGCCTCTCAGAAACAGAAGATGCTCAGCACGTGCAGAATGTGAAAGAAACTCGAGAAACTCACCCGAGGAATTGCTGTGTTCTGGTCCAAGTTACCACATAGGCTATGAGCCTATTTTAAGGATTTCAGGAATTCCATCAACAAAACCATTGGTCTATAAATGTGTGTGGGGAATCCAGCAGAGTAACCTATAGCGTTCCCAGGACATGTTCGTTTTCTTCATGCTACCGTGTTTTAAAATGCATCTGTCATGGGGGTAAATTGCACATTAAGTCACTAGCAACATGCAGAGGGAAGGAAAGCCATGACCCTTCTCCTCATCCTCTCTTTATTCTTCTTCGAAATGAAGTAAACACTAGTCTAGTGGGGTTATGTTCCTTTGGGTCCATGTTTACCAGTAAATACAATCACTGTGGCTTTTGTTTTTGTTTGTTTGTTTTTGAGACAGAGTCTCGCTCTGTCACCCAGGATGGAGTGCAGTGGAGCGATCTCGGCTCACTGCAACTTCTGCCTCCTGGTTTCAAGCAATTCTCCTGCCTCAGCCTCCTAAGTAGGTGGGATTAAAGGCACCCGCCTCCACATCCAGCTAATTTTTTAGTAGAGACGGGGTTTTACCATGTCGGCCAGGCTGGTCTTGAGCGCCTGACCTCATGTGATCCGCCCGTCTTGGCCTCCCAAAGTGCAAGGATTATAGGCGTGAGCCACCACACCTGGCCCAATCACTGTTTTAAAAGGCATGCTGTGGTTGGGCATGGTGGCTCACACCTGTAACCCTAGCACTTTGGGAAGTAAAGGTCGGGGGATCACTTGAGGACAATGTAGTGAAACCCCATCTCCACAAAAAAATAAAAAACAAAAAGTAACAAATAAATAAAGCCATGCTCTGTTGTGGCCTTCTCTACCATCCCTGCCACCCATGACATGAGATTGAACAGAGGCCAAAGGTGCCCCACTGGCAGGTACAATTAACTCACTCTCACTTTACTTCATTCTCAAGCATTAAGGCTAACATAAGGTGTTTTTATGACTTCTAGCTCGAGGGTTGACTGGTTGGTAAAGTGGACATTGTGGTTGGTAGAAGCTAGACTAAGCTATGTGCTTCAGTGTAGCCATCATGCATAATGAATGTAGCTATCATGCATAATGAAGCACTATCATGTTCTATGTATATATTTAAATTTAACGAAGAGAGAGGGTATTAGAAGTTGGAACATTCCAGGGAGCCTTGGTCAAATACTATTAGTAGTTACACAATTACATCCCAATTCACATACGAATTAATCTACTCTGATATTTCAATTTTGTTTCAATGACTTTTCTATGTTCTAATGTCTACCAGGAATGACCTCTATTTAGTTGCTACTTCATTGTATTGCAAAGGCTTGTCTTCAACACTAGAGAGAAGTCAAGATCAAGAACATTGTCTTATTCTCTGTATCCCCAAACTTGTCAATATCTGATAAGGAGTAGATGCTTATCTTTCATTAATACTCTCATTCAGCAAAATTGTATTGAGCACCTACTTGTGATAGACCCCGTAGTGAACACTGTACCAGCAATGAACAAAGTGTCAAAAAATCACTGCTCCTATGAAAATTGTATTGTAATGGGAAGACATCTAACATATATGATATATAAATGAAGTACACAGTATGTGAAGAATTGAAACCAAGGGGAAAAACAGAACAGACAAGGATTATAAATAGAGTGTGCCAGAGCCAGCTCACGTTGACTTGCAAAAAGCCAATTGTTTTACTTTCAGGAATTTTGCAAGGCAGTTGTGTCATCACTCTGGTACCTTAAAATTGGCCACAGTGAAAGCATTTACATTATGGAAGTCAGTAAGCACCCAAAATTGGTGTGCCCATCCCCTAGCCACAAACCAAATATTGAACATTCACCAGAACATCTGTAAGCCATGGGCTACTGTGAGTCTGTTGAAGAGAGAGCTCCTGTTGTAGATAGGGTGGCTAAACAAGGCGTTGCTGACCCAGAGGAGAGTTCATGTTGCATTTAAGGTCTGAAAGCAGAGCAGCCTCACTCTTCATTGGGGGGAGGCTGAAACAGAGCAAGGGAGCTGGGCCACATGGCTACCAGAAGGAGGAGAATTCCAGGCAGGGGAGCCAGCAAGTGCCAATGCCGTGAGGCTGCATGGAGTGGAAAAACGACAGCAGTGGGTAGTGAGGCCCAAGAGGTCACCAGGGCCAGATCGCATTGCCTTGCAGGGCACCACACAGACTGACTTTTATTTGAAGTGCGACACAGTCATCAGAGGGCTGAGCAGAGTGGGCACATGATTTGATTTACGTTTCAACAGGCTCATTCTGGCAGGTGTGTTGAGAATAGACCTAAGCGGACAGGGATGGAAGATGCGGGCCGAAAAGGAAGTTACCACAATAACCCAGAGCCCAGGTGAAGGTAGCAGTGGCTGGAGCAGCATGGTCTAAATAGCAGTGGTGAGAAGTAGATGGTTCTTCCATATATTTTTATGATAGAACCTACAGGACTCACTGAGAAATCAGATAACTGCAGATTTCCTTAAGCAACTGAAAGGACTGAATTGAAATTGGAATGTGAGGTGGATCAGCAGCTCGGGGTCAGGTATATTACATTCCACAGGTCTGTTACCTGCCCTCTTAGCGCATGCCTTCAGTCTGAGACTTACCTTGGCCGCACACACACTGTCCTCCCTCTCAAGTTCTCCACGAGACTCCTACCTGGAACAGCAGCCTACACACTCTAAACACCTATGTGTTTGCAGCAACAGAGTGACAAGTCTCCTTCGTTATGGTTCCTGGGCAGCCCTGGTCAGCTTTCCATTTCTGTCTCTGAAGCTTTTGCTCTGCCTCGAGTGGTCCAGCCCTACTGGACTTGGAGCCATAGTTTGTTGGGCTGACTTTGTGAAAACGAGGCTTCAACTGCCAAGTTTTAATTTGGTCTGGGGTCTGGGAAAGTATGCAAGGATGAACACGTGGGCTTGGGGTTCTGAGCAAGGATTTGCAGTGACTCTCGGGTCCTAGGATGACTGCCCAGAGTTGGGTGACAACTTGCCCAGGAGCCTCACCCCTAAAGAAAGCAGAAGTCAAAGGATCCCAAATGAAAAAGAGGAGCTGGTGGCAGAAGGTTCCTATCCACATTGAACAAATATGAGAAGACAAACACATCTCTTGTGGAGAGACACGCTGTGAGGCCACGTTCGCACGTGTGGCTGTGTGTCCTCGGCAGTCATCTCTCTTACACTGGCTTCTAACCTTGGAAGGAAAGGGAGAGATTAACATGAAGCCGTAGTCTGGATTTTATACCTTCATGCTGTGTCTCAATTAATCAAAGATTTGCCATAAAACTTAACCAGCAGTCCTCCACACCACGTCATGTCATAAAATATGAGCTGATTAATCCTCTTCTAATTTGTATGATAATTAAAATTCTAACTTCTAATTCCGTTCATTGTCTTCCCACAAGGAATCTGCTCCAGCTTTCCCAATGCACCTGGTGACTGTCCTCAGCCCACGGGGTGGCTTTGTTGCCTTTACGGTACTGCGTTCCCTGTCATTCATCAAGGCCTGGAGATAAATGTGTGCTTATCGCTCCAGCTCGTCCTGACATAAGCCTGCAAGGAGCCGAGCCTGTGCTCATAAATCAAACACTGAAAGTCACTGGGTATTTTATCAGGATGTCAGGCCAGCTCTGTGCATGTCCTTTCCTCTTAATGAACAATTAAGTTGCTAAATGCAATGAGGCTCAAATACATCTGAGCCACTCAGGCCATGGTTGAGCATGTCCTAGATGAACCAGGAGGTGGCTTCCACATCTGCATGCACCGAGGAAGTTCCCGTGCAATCTGCTGTGTTGACGATGAGCTTCTGAAGGACAAAGAAGTCTGTCCAGACCTACCTCACAGGAAGAGAAAGAGGAAAGGAACTCACAGGAGCCAGGTTCTCTGCAAAACGATAGAGTGCGGGGCTGATTTTTACTGCAGAATTGCTTAGTAAATTCATAAATTATATTGTCTATGAGGGGGATTTTATTATGCCTCTTTTGCATTTGAGGAAACTGAGGCACAGTGAGATCAGGTGAAACACTGAGGTCACATAGATCATAAGTGACGAGATTCGAATTTAATTCTATATGACATCAAAGGTCTTAAACGAGTGCACCTGGACAGTGGGTGCAGCCCAATGAGCGAGAGCGAAACCGGGCGAGGCATTGCCTCACCCGGGAAATGCAAGGGGGAGGGGAATTCCCTTTCCTAGCCAAAGGAAACCCTGACACACAACACCTGGAAAATCGGGTCACTCCCACCCTAATACTGCACTTTACCAAGGGTTTTAGCAAATGGCACACCAGGAGATTATATCCCATGCCTGGCCCGGAGAGTCCCACGCCCACGGAGCCTCCCTCATTACAAACACAGCAGTCTGAGATCTAACTGCAAGACAGCAGCGAGGCTGGGGGAGGGGCGCCAGCCATTACTGAGGCTTAAGTAGGTCAACAAAGCTGCGGGGAAGCTCGAACTGGGTGGAGCCCACCTCAGCTCAAGGAGGCCTGCCTGTCTCTGTAGACTCCACCTCTGGGGACAGGGCATAGCCAAAGAAAAGGCAGCAGAAACCTCTGCAGATGAAAATGTCCCTGTCTGACAGCTTTGAAGAGAGTAGTGGTTTTCCCAGCACGGAGTTTGAGATCTGAGAATGGACAGACAGTCAGCTCAAGTGGGTCCCTGACCTCCAAGTAGCCTAACTGGGAGACATCCCCCACTAGGGGCAGACCAACACCTCACACTTCACACGGCGGGGTACACCTCTGAGACGAAGCTTCCAGAGGAACAATCAGACAGCAGCACTTGCTGTTCAACAATATTCTATCTTCTGCAGCCTCCTCTGCTGATACCCAGGCAAACAGGGTCTGGAGTGGACCTCAAGCAAACTCCAACAGACCTGCAGCTGAGGGTCCTGACTGTTAGAAGGAAAAATAATAAACAGAAAGGACATCCACACCAAAACCGCATCTGTATGTCACCATGATCAAAGACCAAAGGTAGATAAAACCACAAAGATGGGGAAAAAGCAGTACAGAAAAGCTGGAAATTCTAAAAATCAGAGCACCTCTCCCCCTCCAAAGAAACGCAGCTCCTCACCAGCAATGGAACAAAGCTGGATGGAGAATGACTTTGATGTGTTGAGAGAAGAAGACTTCAGACGATCAAACTTCTCTGAGCTAAAGGAGGAATTACGAACTCAGCACAAAGAAACTTAAAACCTTGAAAAAAGATTTGACAAATGGCTGACTAGAATAACCAATGCAGAGAAGTCCTTAAACAACCTGATAGAGATGAAAACCATGACATGAGAACTACGTGACAAATGCACAAGCTTCAGTAACTGACTCAACTGGAAGAAAGGGTATCAGTGATTGAAGATCAAATGAATGAAATGAAGTGAGAAGAGAAGCTTAGAGAAAAAAGAGTAAAAAGAAATGAGCAAAGCCTCCGAGAAATATGTGACTATGTGAAAAGGTCAAATCTATATCTGATCGGTGTACCCGAAAGTGACAGGGAGAATGGAACCAAGTTGGAAAACACTGCAGGATATTATCCAAGAGAACTTCCCCAACCTAGCAAGGCAGGCCAACATTCAAATTCAGGAAATACAGAGAACACCACAAAGATACTCCTTGAGAAGAGCAACTCCAAGACACATAACTGTCACATACACCAAAGTTGAAATGAAGGAAAAAATGTTAAGGGCAGCCAGAGAGAAAGGTCGGGTTACCCACAAAGGGAAGCCCATCAGACTAACAGTGGATCTCTCGGCAGAAACTCTACAAGCCAGAAGAGATTGGAGGCTAATATTCAACATTCTTAAAGAAAAGAATTTTCAATCCAGAATTTCATATCCAGCCAAACTAAGTTTCATAAGTGAAGGAGAAATAAAATCCTTTACAGACAAGCAAATGCTGAGAGGTTTTGTCACCACCAGGCCTGCCCTACAAGAGATCCTGAAGGAAGCACTAAACATGGAAAGGAACAACTGGTACCAGCCATTGCAAAAACATGCCAAAATGTAAAGACCATCGATGCTAGGAAGAAACTGCGTCAACTAACGAGCAAAATTACCAGCTAACATCATAATGACAGGATGAAGTTCACACATAACAATATTAACCTTAAATGTAAATGGGCTAAATGCTCCAATTAAAAGACACAGACTGGCAAATTGGATAAAGAGTCAAGACCCATCAATTTGCTATATCCAGGAGACCCATCTCATGTGCGGAGACACACATAGGTTCAAAATAAAGGGATGGAGGAAGATCTACCAAGAAAATGGAAAGCAAAAAAAGGAAGGAGTTGCAATCCTAGTCTCTGATTAAACAGACTCTAAACCAACAAAGATCAAAAGAGACAAAGAAAGTCATTACATAAAGGTTAAGGGATCAATTCAACAAGAAGAGTGAACTATCCTAAATATATATGCACACAAAACAGGAGCACCTAGATTCATAAAGCAAGTCCTTACAGACTTACAAAGAGACTTAGACTCCCATACAATAATAATGGGAGACTTTAACACCCTACTGTCAACATTAGACAGATCAATGAGACAGAAAGTTAACAAGGATATCCAGGAATTGAACTCAACTCTGCACCAAGCAGACCTAATAGACATCTACAGAACTCTCTACTCCAAATCAACAGAATATACATTCTTCTCAGCATGACATTGCACTTATTCCAAAATTGACTACATAGTTGGAAGTAAAGCACTCCTCAGCAAATGTAAAAGAACAGAAATTATAACAGACTGTCTCTCAGACCACAGTGCAATCAAACTAGAACTCAGGACTAAGAAACTCAATCAAAACCGCTCAACTACATGGAAACTGAACAACCTGCTCCTGAATGACTACTGGATACATAACAAAATGAAGGCAGAAATAAAGATGTTCTTTGAAACCAATGAGAACAAAGATACAACATACCAGAATCTCTGGGACACATTTAAAGCAGTGTGTAGAGGGAAATTTATAGCACTAAATGCCCACAAGAGAAAGCAGGAAAGATCGAAAGTTGACACCCTAACATCACAATTAAAAGAACTAGAGAAACAAGAGCAAACACATTCAAAAGCTAGCAGAAGGCAAGAAATAACTAAGATCTGAACTGAAGGAGATAGAGACACAAAAAAAACCCTTCAAAAACATCAATGAATCCAGGAGCTGGTTTTTTGAAAAGATCAACAAAATTGATAGACCGCTAGCAAGACTAATAAAGAAGAAAAGAAGAATCAAATAGAGGCAATAAAAAACGATGAAGGGGATATCACCACTGACCCCACAGAAATACAAACTACCATCAGAGAATACTATAAACACCTCTATGCAAATAAACTAGAAAGCCTAGAAGAAATGGATAAATTCCTGGACACATACAGTCTCTCAAGACTAAACCAGGAAGAAGTTGAATCCCTGAATAGACCAATAGCAGGCTCTGAAATTGAGCCAATAATTAATAGTCTACCAACCAAAAAAAGTCCAGGACCAGATGGATTCACAGCTGAATTCTACCAGAGGTAGAAGGAGGAACTGGTACCATTCCTTCTGAAATTATTCCAATCAATAGAAAAAGAGGGACTCATCCCTAACTCATTTTATGAGGCCAACATCATCCTGATAGCAAAGCCTGGCAGAGACATAACAGAAAAATATCCCTGATGAATATTGATGCAAAAATCCTCAATAAAATGCTGGCAAGCCAAATCCAGCAGCACATCAAAAAGCTTATCCACCATGATCAAGTGGGCTTCATCCCTGGGATGCAAGGCTGGTTCAACATATGCAAATCAATAAACATAATCCAGCATATAAACAGAACCAAAGACAAAAACCACATGATTATCTCATAGATGCAGAAAAGGCCTTTGACAAAATTCAGCAGCCCTTCATGATAAAAATTCTCAACAAATTCAGTACTGATGGAACATATCTCAAAATAATAAGAGCTATTTATGGCAAACACACAGCCAATATCATACTGAATGGGCAAAAAGTGGAAGCATTCCCCTTGAAAACTGGCACAAGACAGGGATGCCCTCTCTCACCACTCCTATTCAACATAGTGTTGGAAGTTCTGGCCAGGGTAATCAGGCAAGAGAAAGAAATAAAGGGTATTCAATTAGGAAAAGAGGAAGTTAAATTGTCCCTGTTTGCAGATGACATGATTGTATATTTAGAAAACCCCAATCGTCTCAGCCCCAAATTTCCTTAAGCTGATAAGCAACTTCAGCAAAGTCTCAGGATACAAAATTACTGTGCAAAAGTCACTAGCATTCTTATATACCAATAACAGAGAAACAGAGAGCCAAATCATGAGTGAACTCCCATTCACAATTGCTTCAAAAAGAATAACATACCTAGGAATCCAACTTACAAGGGATGTGAAGGACCTCTTCAAGGAGAACTACAAACCACTGCTCAGTGAAATAAAAGAGGACACAAACAAATGGAAGAACATACCCTGCTCATGGATAGGAAGAATCAATATCATGAAAATGGCCATACTGCACAAGGTAATTTATAGATTCAATGCCATCCCCATTAAGCTACCAATGACTTTCTTCACAGAGTTGGAAAAAACTACTTAAAAGTTCATATGGAACCAAAAAAGAGCCTGCATTGCCAAGACAGTCTTAAGCCAAAAGAACAAAGCTGGAGGCATCACCCTCCCTGACTTCAAACTATACTACAAGTCTACAGTAACCAAAACAGCATGATACTGGTACCAAAACAGAGATATAGACCAATGGAACAGAACAGAGTCCTCAGAAATAATACCACACATCTACAACCATCTGATCTTTGACAGACTTGACAAAAACAAGAAATGGGGAAAGGATTCCCTATTTAATAAATAGTGCTGGGAGAACTGGCTAGCCATGTGTAGAAAGCTGAAACTGGATCCCTTCCTTACACCTTACACAAAAATTAATTCAAGATGGATTAGACACTTAAATGTTAGACCTAAAACCATAAAAACCCTAGAAAAAAACCTAGGCAATACCATTCAGGACATAGGCATGGGCAAGGACTTCATGTCTAAAACATCAAAAGCAATGGCAACAAAAGCCAAAATTGACAAACGGGATCTAATTAAACTAAAGAGCTTCTGCACAGCAAAAGAAACTACCATCAGAGTGAACAGGCAATCTACAGAATGGGAGAAAATTTTTGCAATCTACTCATCTCACAAAGGGCTAATATCCAGAACCTACAAAGAACTCAAACAAATTTACAAGATTAAAACAAACAACCCATCAAAAAGTGGGCAAAGGATATGAATAGACACTTCTCAAAAGAAGACATTTATGCAGACATTTATGTAATGATCTTCTTTGTCTCTTTTGATCTTTGTTGGTTTAGAGACTGTTTTATCAGAGACTAGGATTGCAACTCCTGCCTTTTTTTGTTTTCCATGTGCTTAGTAGATCTTCCTCCATCCCTTTACTTTGAGTCTATGTGAATACCCTTGCATGTATTCAATATTTTGAATTATTTGCATATAGTCAAATAATTTTTACCAAAACCATTCCAAGATGGGAAAGGACAGTCTTTTCAACAAATGGTGCTGAGAAAACTGAATATCCACTAGGTAAAAAATGAAGGTGGACACTTAACTTGTACCACATATGAAATTTAACTAAAATTAGATCAAACACCTAAATGTAAGAGCTAAAACAGGGGAAAGTCTACATGACATTAGATTTGGCAATGATTTCATAGCTACATCACCAAAAGCACAGGCAACAAAACCAATAAATAGATAAATTAGATGTCCTCAAAATTTAAAACTTTTGTGCATAAAAGGACACTATCTACAAAATGAAAAAGCAATCCACAGATGGAAGAAAATATTTTCAGATCATATGTCTGATAGGGGATTAATATTCAGAATATACAAAGAACTCCTAAAATAGAATGACAACACAAAACAAGCAATTCACAAATGAGCAATGACTTGAATAAACATTTCTCCAAAGAAGGTGTACAAAAGGCCAATAAGCACATGAACAGACGCTCATCCTCACTGGCCATTAAAGAAATGTAAATCAGAACCACAATGAGATACCACTTTGCATCCATTAGGATGCCTATGATGATTAAAAAAAAAAAATCAAAACCTGAAAATAACAAGTGTTGGTGAGGATGTGGAGAAATGGGAACTCTTGTGTATTGCTGGTGAAAATGTAAAATGGTGCAGCTGCTGTGGAAAGCAGTTTGGCAGTTCCTCAAACAGTGAAACATAGAATTACCATGTGATCCAGGAATTCCATTTCTTGGTATATGCCTAAAATAATTTTAAAAAGGGCCTCAAACAGATATGTGGGCACCAGTGTTCACAGTAGCATTATTTACAATAGACAAAATATGGCAATAACCTAAATATCTATAGACAGAAAAATGGACAAACAAAATGTGGTGTATACTTACAATACAGTATCATTCACCTTTTAGAAAGGAAGGAAATCCTGACACTTGCGACAGCCTGGATGAATCTTGAAGACGTTATGTCAAGCGAAATAAGCCAGTAGCAAAAAGATAAATACTGTCTGACTCCACCTATATGAAGGCCGTAGAGTAGTCACATTCTTAGAAACAAAAAATGAAAGTGTAGTTTCCAGGGGTCAGGAAGAGGGAGAAATGGGGAGTTATTATGTAATACTTACAGGATTTCAGTTTGGGAAGATGAAAAGTTGTGGGTAACAATAATAGGATAAAAAAATTGCAGGCTGTGGAGCAACTCCCTTAACACTTACATAAAATGCTACAACCACTTTGGAAAAAAGTTTGTCAGTTTCTTAAATAGTTAACCATACACCTACTATATGATCCAGCTATTCCATCCATAGGTTCTTACCAACAAAAGAAGAATATGTCCTTATGCACATATTGCCATGGATGTTTTATTTGTAACAACCAGAACTTGGAAACAACTCAAATGCCTATGAACAGGTGACTGGAGAAAGAAACTGTGATGTACTCATATGGTGAAATATCACTTGGTAATAAAAAGGAGTGAATAATGATACATGCAACAACTTAGATGAATCTCAAAGTAATTATTCTGAGTTAAAGAAGCCAGGTGCAAAGAGAGTACATATCATGGTATTCCTGTTATGTAAAAGTGTCGAAAATGCAGACTATTCAATAGTGAAAGAAAAAAGATCAGTGGTTGCCTAGACAGAGGGATGTATGGAGAGATGGACAGGATTACCAAGAATCCCAGAGGAACTTGTGGAGGGGGTAGGTATTGGATATTTTCATTCTCTTGATTGCAATGAAGTTTTCACTGGTGCATGCATAGGTCAAAACAAATCAAATTGTACACTTTACGTATGTTCAGTTTATTGGATGTCAATTACATTCCCAATAGACTTGTACCTCAAAAGCACAAGCAACAAAAACAAAAATAGACAAATGGGACTTAATTAAACTGAAAAGCTTCTGCAAGCAAAAAAAAAATAGTCAACAGAGTGAACAGACAACCAGCAGAATGGGAGAAAATATTTGCAAACTATGCATCATCCAACAGGAGACTGCTACCCAGAATTTGTAAGGAACTCAAACAACTCTATAGAAAATAAAATAACCCCATTAAAAAGTGGGCAAAGGACATGAATAGATGTTTTTCAAAAGAAGATATACAAGCAGCCAACAAGCACATGAAAAAGTGCTCAGCATCATGAATCATCAGAGAAATGCAAATTAAAGCCACAGTGAGATATCATCTTACACCAGTCAAAATGACTATTATTAAAAAAACAGAAAATCATAGATGTTGTCAAGGATGCAGAGAAAAGGAAACACACATTGCTGGTGGGAATGTAAATGAGTACAGCCTCTTTGGAAAACAGTATGAGGATTTCTCAAAGAACTAAAAATAGAACTACCATTTGATCCAGCAATCCCATTACTGAATATCTACCCAAAGGAAAATAAATCATTATATCAAAAAGACACTTGTACTAATATGTTTATTGCAGCTCTATTAACAATAACAAAGATATACAATCAATCTAAGTGTCTATCAATGGATGATTGGATAAAGAAAATATGACACATAGACACCATGGAATACTATTCAGCCATAAAAAAAATGAAATCATGTCTTTTGCAGCAACACAAGTGGAACTGGAGGTCATTATCTTAAGTGAAATAACTTTGAAAGAGAAAAACAAATATCACATGTCTCACTTATAAGTGAGACGCCCACGTGTAATCCCAGCACTTTGGGAGGCCAAGGCAGGTGCATCACCTGAGGTCAGGAGTTTGCGACCAGCCTAGCCAACATGGTGAAGCCCCGTCTCTACTAAACATACACAAAAAAATTAGCCGGGTGTGGTGGTGCATGCCTGTAATCCGAGCTAGTTGGGAGGCTGAGATAGGAGAATCACTTGCACCTGGGAGGCAGAGTTCGCAGTGAGCCGAGATCGCGCCATTGCACTCCAGCCTGGGCAACAAGAGAGAAACTCTGTCTCAAAAAAAATTAAAAAATAAAAAAATAACAAGTGGGAGCTAAATAATGTGTACACATGGACTTAGAGTATGGAATAGTAAACACTGGAGGCTGGAAAGGTGAGGGAGATGAGTAATTACTGAGTGGGTACAATGTACACTGTCCAGGTGATAGTTGCACTGAAAGCCCAGACTTTACCACAACACAGTGCATCCATGTAACAAAACTGCACCTGCACCCCTTAAACGTATGCAAATAAAAAAGCAATGCTACGAGACCCAAGCTCACTTCTTTTCCTCACACTGCTCCTGGGCTGCTCCTCCACCCGTCAGGCATGATTTTGCTCAGGCTCTTTGCCTCTATCCAGCTCATGTTTTTGCTTCATCAGATATTTACTCAAATTGCACCTTCTCAGTGAACCCTCCTGTGAGTTTTCTGTTCCTGTTGTAAGAAATTCTCATGAATTTTGTGGCTTAAAACCACATATTTATTCTCTCTTGTGGCTTAAAACCACAAAGTTAGAAGTTGAAAGGGTTTTAAAGAAATAAAGTCAAGGTGTTGGCCGGGCTGCTCTTTCTGGAGCCTGTTCTAGTGTCTGCGGGCTGCTGGCGTTTTTTGCCTGTGGCCTCCTCTCTCCAATCTCTGCTTCCATCATCACATCACTGCCTTTGCCCCCATTAACCCTCTTTCCTCACTCATACAAAAGGACCCTGCTGATGACTTTTGGTGCCTACCTTGATAATCCAGGATAATTCCCCCATCTCAAAATCTCCAGAGTCCTTTTGACCACGTGAAGTCACACGCCCACAGGTCCAGGGATTAAGACCTGGCCACCTTTGGGGACCATTACCCAGCCTACCACACTTCCCTGTCCACCCTTCTAGAACTGCATGATGCCTGCAAACACTTCCTGTCCCTCCTACTCTCCCTGCTTTTGCTCTTTGGTATTTTTAGATATTGCAAATGGCATGCATTTTACTTACTTCCGTGTCTTCCCCAGCAAATTCTAAACTCCATGAAAACAATGATTTGTTTTGTCCACTGCTGTATGCCCTGATATCAACCCTAGACCAGTGCCTGGAAAACAGAAGGTGCTCAATAAATGATTAAAGGAGAATGAATTCTGTCTTGGTGAGCTTCACACATACCTTACTTCCCATATCTTCTCTATCCACTGAGAATCTCAGGGGTGGGTACTGTTGCTGCTTGGAATCTGTGTGGGGACTGTAGTGGTTTACCCAGAGACCTGGGGGTTTAGAAAATGAGATGATTGAGCTACATCCCTAAACCATGATCTTCCGGTGAGCGACCGGCTCATCCGCTGCAGCAGCTGCTGGAATTCAATCCAACCATCTCAGAAGTCCCTCTCACTAGTTTTTGATAGAAGCTCCCAAGAATCAAAATCTTCTTCTTTTTTTTTTTTTTTTTAACTTTCCTTGAACCACCCTCCTCCCAGTAGAAGTTCATGAAATACAGAGTAAATTGAATCAAGTTGAATTGACTGAATTCCCCTGCTCATTCTTCATTATAAAGGATGGGTTTTGTTTTAAATGTTTAATGCTGTCTTTTAAAATAGATTTAACATCTTATTAGAATTCTAGAGCTTTACAGGCAAAAGATCCCTCATGTTTCAAGTGATGTTTCGAATTTTTTCCTAATAGATTGAGATGCAAGATAATTTTTCTACCCAGTTACTAACTTTTACCAAGAGTTCCAAAGAAGATGTTTTCCTACCTTCCTCAAGGTCGAGTACAAACTTAACCCAAAAAGGCTTACTGGGGAAGGGTTCTAAAGTGCAAAAAAAAAAAAAAAAAAAGCAGATTTCCCAGAATGATAAGATGGTGTCTGAAGTTTAGTATTTATTGGACACTTTATGGGCCAAGTCTCATGAAAACCACTGTGAACACATGATCTTCTTTTATCATTGGGGAGGTGAGGCTCAGTGGATGATGGGAAGGGCCCACCAGATCTCTAGCCACACCCTTTCTATCAACTCAGTGATGCCAAAGGTGAGCCCTTGGGAAACAGCAGAGAACTAGGAAACAGTGGTGATGATCATAATGAAGAAGATGATGTCTGTGAGGACAGTCCCCACATTTCTGCTTCCCATTTCCACTGAGTTATGCTACCAAACCAATCTGTCCTCCAAATTGTCAACTCCTTCAGTCATTTATTCATTCATTAACTCATTCAGTAGATAATTATTTACCTACAGAGTAACATGGATGATATAAAATGTGAATTTAGGTGTCATCCCTCAAAAACCTACCCATAAAAAACAAGTATTTCAATGGTAAGAACCTTGAGCTGATATTCTGTTGAGTGTTTCCATCACTTTTGCCGTGTCATTTTTACTCTTTTTCCAGGCACAACATGTATGGATTCTTCTTCTTTTTTGTTGCTTTGTTGTTGTTGTTATTGTTTGTTGTTTTTGATAGGGGTGGGGATCTCACTCCGTCACCCAGGCAGGGATATATGATCATAGCTCCCTGCAGCCTTGATCTCGTGTGTTCAAGTGATCCTCCTGCTTCAGCCTCCTGAGGAGCTAAGACTACAGGTGTGCACCACAACACCTCACTATTTTTTAAAAAAATTTTGTAGACGCAGGGTCTTGGTAGGTTGTCCAGGCTGGTCTCATACCGGATCACCTCAAGTGATCTCCTGCCTTGAAAAAAAACCTTGAAGCAAAACCCTTAACTAGCCAGTCTCTTGAGGCAGGCTTTGTGCTTGGCATGAAGCTTGTCCATGGACACCAGCGTATATGGAAGAGAGGGGTGCAGAATTGGAAGACCCTCCCCTTCAACTAGAGATCCCAAGGTCCCCTTGCTTGTCCTCTCACTGGCAGTCTGGCTGCCAGGCTCTGCCCCTCCTTTCGTACCTGGCTTTTTGGCACTTTCAACCTCTTCTTCAACCTGAAAAATCTCCTTTGTCTTGATAATTTCCTTGTCTGATGCCTCCAGCCTGCCTTCTCCCGTCTGGCTTCCTGAAGTGCTGGGATTATAGGCATGAGCCACCACGCCCAGGACCAGATATTGCTTCTTACTGCAATTCCAGAAGCCATATGGAAGTGGAGCGGTGCATGTAAAGCACTCATGTACAAGAAGGCTGACCCTCTCCTTCCTGCCTCATCCCTGTATCATTACCAGTCATGAGGACTGTCAAGCTCTGTGGCTGGCTGATCCAAACACCAGAAGCTCTGGGATCACCTGGGCTCCACCTGTCTCCATCTCCAGCCCCGATTCTTTCCTTTTCTACCCACCATGTCCATGGCCTTAAAAATGCCCCTACTGCCTCCTTGGCTGCTCTTTCCAAAGACATCCAGAAGTATGATCAGGAATTGATCAGCCCTGTCCCAGAGGCCCCGGGAACAGGAGTGTGATACAGGTAGATGGGGGAAGGTAGGCTTGAGATGTCAGACAAGGAAATCATCAAAGCCAAGGAGATTTTTCAGGTTGAAGAAGAGGTTGAAAGTGCCAAAAAGCCAGGTAAGAAAGGAGGGGCAGAGCCTGGCAGCCAGACTGCCAGTGAGAGGAGAAGCAAAGGGGCCTCAGGGTCTCTGATTGAAGGGGAGGGTCCTGTGCTCTGCACCCTTCTCTTCCCTACTGCCTGGTGACTGTGGACAAGCTTCATGCCAGGCACCAAATACAACCTCGAGCAGGCTGGGGCCCCACAGGCAAGCCCTGCTCCTAGCTAGGGCAGAGGCAAGGGTTCCCTGCCTCAAGAGTCTGGCTAGTGAAGAGTTTTGCTTCAAGGCTTTTTCCCTTGAAACTGGTGTCATGAAACAAGCAAGGCCCTGATTTTGACAATGCTAATGTGACCAAGGTAGCTGCTTCTGTGGAGCGAGGTGCACGTTCTCATTTGCTAAAGTGTCCATTTAGTAATTCCTTTACTAACCACAGGGAAGTGTGCTACCAACACTCAGGGGTCCTTGTTCTAGAAAATGTTGGGAATTGATACTTTACCATAAATATGAAAGACTAAGCAAATGTTGACAAACAAATTAAGTAAATCAAGTAGGAGACCACCAAGTCCAGCAAGGACGCACACAGCTATTCAGGTATCACAAGATGAAGCCTTGAGGGGCCCTGGCTTGGCCATCAGGGCCAGAGGAGCTCCCTCCCCACTGGTCTCCCTCCCCCTGAGACACCCTCCCCTCAGGCCCCTGCCTAGCTGTCTCCTCACTTCCCCTCTGCCTCCCAGCTGCACCCCGTTCTTCCACACCTGCTGACCTCCTCTAGGAACACATCTGTCCTCCAGCTCCACAGTCCCACCTTGGGTTCCTCCCAGCTCCTATGACGCACGACTGTGGACTGTCAGAGAACCCCTGAACCACACCGTGCCTGTTTCCTCTTTAAGTGATGTTTGCATCAAATTTTATTCATTGTTTCTCAGACCAAAACAATGCACATCTATACTATAAACTTTGGAAAGTAGAAAAACAGATAAAGAAGAAAATAAAAGTCACTCTCATCCTGTCCCCAAGAAATGAATACTATTCATACTCTGGCATTTTTCTCAGGTCTGTTTCCTAGGAGGTGGGGGGTGGGACAGTAAACCAGTTCTCCACATAAAACTTTAAAGCATGTTTTGGTTTTTCTCATAAGGTCTTTAGAACCTCTCATTGTGCTTTTACCTAGCAATAAAAGCTAGCTTTTATCAGAATAATTAGAATTCAGAGGCAAAACAGACTGATAGAAAGAGAAAGCCTTTGGAATCAGCCATGTCTGGGTCCAGACCTCAGGTTGCACTCTGTAATCTTGAATGATGTTTGGTTAACTTTCCTGATTCTAAGTATCCTCACTGGTAAAATGGAAGTAACAATTTATTCCAAGTGTTTGTTGTGAAACTTAAAAGAAAAACAAATACACTGATTGTACTATGGTAGGTGACGAATAAGTGATTATACTACTAGTAGTAAATATTAAGGATAACGTTAGTGTTGAAAGATTGAAAAAAATGATTCCTATGAAACTAGATAATGAAGACAAAAGAATCTTTCTAACATTTCAACAGGTACACTGTAGATTTTAATGACACACACACACACACACAAACACACACACACACACACAAACAAGAATATCCCTAATGAAGTCTCATATTTTACTTATTACCATAAAACATCTGCTGGCTTTTAATTAGGAAGGACAAACATGTTAGCTAATTATGCCACTTCGTTAGGAGACACATTTGTATAAATGTTTACAAAGAAAACTGTGCAGGGTTAGGATTTAGTATGGGTGTTCTATTTTAGAAATGTTAGTGAAGTTTTAATACATTTCTGCGTAAGCCCCAGCACAAGCTCTAGCCAGTTCCTAAACTCTCAGGCATTCATTTTTGGTCCCTCTGTTCTGTATTAAAAGGCCAGGGACAAACACAGTGGGCTACTTGGCAGAAAACACCAACTAGGTCAATAATAAAACAACCAAACAGGCTGTACTGGTCAAGGGAAAGCTTCTTGGAGTAAGTGAGTCCTGCATGATGAGCTGGACTTTACCGCAAGTAATGGAGGAGAGGGGCACTGAAGCTGGTGTAGGCGCTCTGTCCCAGCACAGGAAGAAACATAGCTTCTGGCTCCCAGGAGGAACTGAAAGCAGCTGTGGGAAGAACTGAGGAGGGGACAGCCCCAGGGACCGATGGCTCCAGAAGCCATGTTTCTCAGCCCCTGCCACCATTGGAATCCTGGGGAGCACCAGACCATATGGCAGAGCCATGACATCAAGATGCCTGGGAGTGTGACCTGGGTGTCAGTGTTTATAAACATGTCCAGTAGACTGCAACTGAAGGTCATAGTTGGCTCAATGACTCTCAGTCACCAGCACCCAGGAAAAGCCTGGGTCCTGCCGGATGCTGCCCATGATAACACACAGGCTGAGCTGCACAGCATCAGCCCTGCACTCGGGCCTCACCACCACCTCCGATGGCATTGCTTGGCCCTGTAGATATTGTCACACCACCATTGCCTGACGCAGCCCATCAACCAGCACAGAAGAATATTCAAGGGTCTACGCTGGGCTCCTACCAGACACTTCTCTTACAAGTGTCCAGCTCCTTCCACCCATAGTGGTAGAGGTAGCCTAGCAAGCATCCTAACAAGTCTGGTTAAGTTCAATGGTATCCCACAGTTACATTAAAATCTTATCTGGGAGTTTCCCTACATGATCTCAAGCTCTGCACTCATTCACAGAAACATCAGTGGTCAGAGCAGGGCCAGCTAATGCTCCTGGTACAGCCCCTCTTCAACCCTTGATGCTGACAGGAGGCTGAGCTTTCTCCTCTTTCTGGCTTTGGGAATCTTTTTTCTGTGTCCTGTGGCCTTGTCCATCTGCAGGCTGCCTGGGAACTTATGAGGATCCCGTGTTTTAGGAATCGCTGGCTCAGGAAGTTGGCCACCATAGTATAAAGAAGGAAGGTACCTGGAGTAGCCTCCCTCCACCTGCCCTGCCTAAAGCCAGATGCACCTGGACATCACCTGCCTCTGTAAAGGGACGTGGCCACTTCTCCACAGAGGAAAGCCCCATCAAGCACTTGACCAAGGCAGAGCTAAGACCAAAGCACTGCCCACCCAGCCAGCGAGGACACGGGAGCCACTTTAGGTTCAGTTAGGTTATCATTGACATAGACGGTGCAAGGAAAAGTGGCCAAAGGTACCAGCTCCCCTAGTCCTTGTCCCTCACACCAAAAAGGATGACCAGGAAGCAGAAGGGGTGGGCGGGGAAGCTGAGCACAGGAGGAGATGTCCCATTCCCGAGAAGCCTGTTCCAGCAGCTGCAGCTCTGTTCGAGGATTACAGGGCTGAGAGCTCCACAGTTCACCAGAATCTGGGAGGTGATGCGAAACTGTCCCACGACAGCCTCCGGGGGTAGAGGGCTCGGAGCAGCTCTTCACAGGCCTCCACCCTCTGGTGCTCCAGGAGGACCACAGGGCATCCTGCCAAGCCTCAGATTAGCTGTGGTGTGAGCCTTGGGCTGCGTGGCCTCTGTGGTTACGTGCAAGGCCCCTGGGCAGCAGGGCAGAGCCATCTCCACAGGGCCCACACTCTCACAGGCACTCAGCTGGTCCCCCAGGCCCAGATCTCACATCCTGCTGGACAGATGTCCTGGACTTCCTGCCCTGTAAGGACAGAGCCAAGCAACAGCAGGAGAGGGACTCTGGAGATCTAGATGTCCACTGTGCTGCTCCCAGCTCTAGCATGAAGAAGGGGGTGGAAGAGGTGAGGACAGCAGTGAGAGCTGTCCCGCTAGTCATGAGAGATGAAAATGGCCAAAACTGGGGTGCAGGGGACAGATGGAGAGACAGGCACAGCTGCTGGAGCTGTTGGGATGGATGAAAAGTGTGCTTCTTTGTCCCGAAGGCCTGTGGAGGGACTTGGGAGATAAAGAGTCAGATGGATGAATGCCTGGGGTTCAGCTGGGGCAGCTCCATTCCCTGAAAGAGAGAACACCAGAGGAGGGCACAGGAGAGAGGACCATGATGAGCTTTGACCTAAACCATTGCACGCAAGGTCATGGGTCCCAGCAGCAGTGGGCAGGCAGGTGCACATGAGTCAGCACATCGGGGAGCATCATGACTCAGCTTGCCGATGGCCAGGGGCCTGGGGACGGGATCCTGCACATTCCATCCGGATGTCCCAGGCACTCACAGGGCAGCCAGGTGAGGGACCCGGAGGGGAGCAGATAGACAAGGAACAGTGATTAAAATAGAATCAAGGGGCGTGTGGGAGCAGACACAAGGGGCATCTGAGCTGGGAGGAGGCACCCCCTGTGAGCTGTGTTTTGAAAGAGAAATAAGATGTAGTTTTTAAACAGTATCCCATGGGGAAAAGTGTATCTGAGAGACAGGGAGCAGTCTGCCTGCCCTAAGAGGCAGGGGAACACCAGGCTGCATTAAGGAACTCACAAGCAATGCTGGCTCAGGCATAGTGGTCCACACTGAGGGCACACACACGGCTGCTCATGGGACAGTGGACACAAGGCTTACCAGAGCCACAGCCTCATCCCGGGCACCTCTGCCCCCAGGCGGCCCAGGCCCATCACCTGGAGAGACATTGCCTGCGTCGTCTCAAAGCAGCACCTGGTATAAATAGAGGGCTGAGCTGTGGGGAGGCTGAGCCTGGAAATGGTCTCCAGGAAGAAAGTCTTGTGTAAATGACGCACACAGCCGACCTCTGTGCACTGGGGCAGCACAGACTTTGAGACGTCAGCGCTGTGCATTACAGGAGAACTGTTCCTGCTCATGGGTTTGGAAAACAGAGGGAGAGGAAATTAATCTCATGTCAGCTAGGCACTAAGTGCCTTTTTTTTTTTTTAATCTACTAAAGTGAATCAGGATTCCTAGGAACATTTAAGCTTAAAACACATGGAAGAAAAAATGATTCTCATTGATTTCAGTGACACTGAAAGTAGAGAATCTAGACAAAGGCTTTCTCTTCCTCTAGTTTAAATCACACCATGAATTTCTTACAGTCTAGTGTTGGGACATGTGGGGTAAAGTGCTCTCTGGACACAGGATGGCCCAGGTTGGCCACAGCTCCACAGGCTGCAGGCACCTTCTGGCCCTGGGTGGCCTCCCTTCTCCATACAGCCCCTGGACCTGGGAGGAATTTCCACAGTTCCCTGTTCTGGGACTCTGGTTCCCAACATTTCCTTAAGCAATACATTACCATGGGTACCCACCTTCTTTGTGTTTGCCTCTTTGACAATAAGTGCCCTGCAGTGCATCTGCAGGTACCTTCCCTGCTTGCCAAGCACACGTGAGGGTTTCTCACCTACACATGGTAAACCTGTGCCTGTCAATTCACACTGCGTTGTTAGAAATCACGTGCCTGCTGACAGATCTTGCCTTGTCCACACAACTATTAATGCCTTTTTTATTGTTTTATTATAAAAAGGATGCATGCGCATTACTTTTACTTTGGGAAATTACAAAGGAGTAGAGTTATATATAAATAGAATGCTACAGCGAAGCCCACTGTCTTCATCCAAGCCCAGGCCATGCTTCCTGCCCGTATGCAGCCCAGAACCCTGCCTCGGCCCCTCTCAGAGCACACTGCCTTCCTCCCACAGCTTCCTCTGCTCTTCCCAGAGCTTCTGGACCAGCCTCTCCTCTATCACCTTAAGGATTCCCAGCCCCCAGTGCGCTGCTTCCTGACTCTGCTCAGCAGGAGTGATTCCCCATTAATTTCTACTAAGGCCAAGTCCACGAAGTTCTGACGGAGGCATCCCAGGGCTGCCGCTCAGGGCCCACCTTCCTGGGCAAGAATGTGTGTCTGTGTTGGGCAAATATCTGCTGCTCCCAGCCTCCGGGAAGCTGAGTGTCAACTCTTTCTGCTTTCGGCTTCTTCATAGCCTGCAGGATTGATGAGCCAGCCAGCCCGGACAGAGTGCAGCAGTGCAGGCTGCCAGGCTCCCTCCCTCGTGCTAGAGCATGACTCAGAAAGCCCCCGCTATGGCATTTATAATAGGCAGAGCCAAAGCCAAGACAACATTTTTTCTTTTCCTCTGTCTCTCAGTAAACCTTATCTACTGTGACTTACATTTAGAGTGAAATAGAGTGGAAAGGTAAGGCTATTATCCAGCTGGTCCGCAGGAGAAAAAAGCTAAGCAAGCTGCTCTTGCTGACAAAGAAATGTTTAAAGCCAAAAATGTCCTTATGTTCTCTGTTGACCAAATTTAACAGGCACGCAGACCACCTCTACAAGCATTTAGTGTGGCTCACTAGAAAACTCGGCCAGGCGCAGTGGCTCACACCTGTAATCCCAGGACTTTGGGAGCCCGACGGGGGCAGATCACCTGAGGTCAGGAGTTCGAGACCAGCCTGGCCAACATGGCAAAACCCGTCTCTACTAAAACTACAAAAAAAATTAGGCAGCATGGTGGTGCACGCCTGTAATCCCAGCTATTTAGGAGACTGGGGCAAGAGAATAGCTTGAACCTTGGAGTCGGAGGTTGCAGTGAGCCAAGGTCGTGCCACTGTACTCCAGCCTGGGCAACGGCCCAGGACTCTGTCTCGAAAAATAAAAAAGAAGCAGATAAGGAAGGAAGGAAGGAGGGAGGGAGGGAAGGAAAGAAGGAAAAAAGGAAGAAGGGAAGGAAAGAAGGAAAAAAGGAAGGAAGGAAGGAAGGAAGGAAGGAAGGAAGGAAGGAAGGAAGGAAGGGAGGGNAGGAAGGAAGGAAGGAAGGAAGGAAGGAAGGAAGGAAGGAAGGAAGGGAGGGAGGGAGGGAGGGAGGGAGACAAGCATGATCATTGCATGGAAGTGGCCCAGAACGCCCATTCCTCATGTCTGGGAGATGTCAGGAAATTTGCTTGTCACTAAGCTACAACTTTCAATTATAAATTGAACATAAGAATACTCAATTGACAGGCTTCAGTGAGAATCCACATAAAAATAACTTAGCACACCATGTGCCATATCACAGGTGCTTACAAAATGCTCCCCTCCCCTCTGCAGGGCAGCCACCACCTGCTCTTCGTACCCTTACAGTCAGGCTGCCAGTATGGTCCACTCAAGCCACTTCTCTGGACTCCGTCAGCCCTGTGGTGTCTACACTGGAGTTCTGTGCCCTCCACATATTCAAAAGAATTGAAAACAGGGTCTCAAACAGATAAGTGTGCACCGATGTTCATAGCAGCTTTATTGTCAGTTACTGGGAAGTGGAAGCAGCACATGTGTCCACTGACAGAGCAATGAAGACACAAAATCCGGTGTACACCGAATGGAATCTCATTAGCTTTGAAAAGGATAGAAATTCTGACACATGCTAAAATGTGCATCAGCCTTGAGGACATTATGCTGAGTAGAACTAGCCAGTCACAAAAAAAGAGAATACTGATGATTCCACTTACACCAGGCACCTAGAGTAGTGAAATCCACGGAGACAGAAAGTAGAATAGGGGCTGCCAGGGCTGAGAGAAGAGGGGCTGGGGAGTTGTTTAATGAGCACGGGGTTTCAGTTTTGCAAGATGAAAAGAGTTTTGGAGATTGGTTGTACAACAATGTGAATGCATCATACTGTTTTGTTTTTTTTTTTTTTGAGACAGTCTCACTTTTCCACCCAGGCTGGAGTGCCGTGGATCAATCTTGGCTCACTGCAACCTCCACCTCTCAGGTTCAAGCAGTTCTCATGCTTCTGCCTCCCAAGTAGCTGGGATTACAGGCCTGCACCACCATACCCAATTAATTTTTGTATTTTTAGTAGAAATGGGGTTTCACCATGTTGGCCAGGCTGACCTTGAACTCCTAACCTCAGGTGGTCCACCTGTCCCAGCCTCCCAAAGTGCTGAGATTACAGGCATGAGCCACCGCACCTGGCCTGCACTGTACTTAATACTACTATACTTACACTTTTAAAATGGTTAAGATAGTCAACTGTATGTTATGCATATTTCACCACCATCTGAAAAAACAAATTACCACATATCTTAATCTTCCTTCTTAACAATACAAAGATTGAAATTTCTAGTAACTGATCAAACCTCTCCTATCTTAATACTGTTTGGCGCCTATTGTTTAGTTCTAACCTATTTGTTTGTCCCACAGGTTAGACATCATTGTTTGGTCTTACGGTGTTTGTTTAGATTTACATTTTATTCATAACTTTCTTTCACTTTTTTTATTCTTTAATGTATTATTTAATTTATTATTTAATTTAAATCTATGAAATCACTTTAATAACCTTCATCTTTTTACATATATACATTAAGTTCTGGAGTACATGAGCAGAATGGGCAGGTTTGTTACATAAGTATACATGTGCCATGGTGGTTTGCTGCACCCGTCAGCCCTTCATCTACATTAGGTATTTCTCCTAATGCTATCCTTCCCCTAGCCCCCCACCCCCAGAAAGGCCCCAGTATATGATGTTTCCCTCCTTGTGTCCATGTGTTCTCATTGTTCAACTCCCACTTATGAGTGAGAAGATGCAGTGTTTGGTTTTCTGTTCCTGTATTAGTTTGCTGAAAATGATGGTTCCCAGCTTCATCCATGTGCCTGCAAAGGACATGAACTCATCCTTTTTTATGGCTGCATAGAATTCCGTGGTGTATATGTGCTGCATTTTCTTTATCCAGTCTACCATTGATGGGCATTTGGGTTGGTTCCAAGTCTTTGCTATTGTGAATAGTGCTGCAATAAACATACGTGTGCATGTGTCTTTATAGCAGAATGATTTATAATCTTTCGGGTATATACCTAGTAATGTGATTGCTGAGTCAAATGGTATTTCTGGTTCTAGATCCTCAAGGAATCACCACGTTGTCTTCCACATGGTTGAACTAATTCACACTCCCATCAACAGTGTAAAAGAGTTCCTATTTCTCTATATCCTCTCCAGCATCTGTTGTTTCCTGACTTTTTAATGATTGTCATTCTAACTGGAATGAGATGATATCTCACTGTGGCTTTGATTTGTATTTCTCTAATGACCAGTGATGATGAGCTTTTTTTCATGTTTGTTGGCCCCATAAATGTCTTCTTTTGAGAGGTGTCTGTTCATATATCCTTTGCCCACTTTTTGATGGAGTTGTTTATTTCTTGTAAATTTGTTTAATTTCTTAGTAGATTCTGGATTAGCCCTTTGTCAGATGGATAGATTGAAAAAAATTTTCTCCCATTCTATAGGTTTCCTGTTCATTCTGCTGATAGTTTCTTTCCTGTGTAGAAGCTCTTTAGTTTAATTAGATCCCATTTGTCAATTTAGGCTTTTATTGCCATTGCTTTTGGTGTTTTAGTCATTAAGTCCTTGCCCATGCCTATGTCCTGAATGGTATTGCCTAGGTTTTCTTCTAGGGTTTGTATGGTTTTAGGTCTTGTGTTTAAGTCTTTAATCTATCTTGAGGTAACTTTTGTATAAGGTGTAAGGAAGGGGTCCAGTTTCAGTTTTCTGCATATGGCTAGCCCATTTTCCCAACACCATGTATTAAATAGGAAATCCTCTCTCCATTGCTTGTTTTTGTCAGGTTTGTCAAAGATCAGATGGTTGTAGATGTGTGGCATTATTTCTGAGGCCTCTGTTCTGTTCCATTGGTCTATATATTTGCTTTGGTCCCAGTATCACGCTGTTTTGGTTACTGTAGCCTTGTAGTATAGTTTGAAGTCAGCGTGGTGCTTCCAGCTTTGTTCTTTTTGCTTTGGATTGTCTTAGCTATACGGGCTCTTTTTTGGTTTCATATGAAATTTAAAGTAGTTTTTTCCAGTTCTGTGAGGAAAGTCAATGGTAGCTTGATGGGGATGGCATTGAATCTATACATTACTTTGGGCAGTGTGGCCATTTTCACAATATTGATTCTTTCTATCCATGAGCATGGAATGTTTTTCCATTTGTTTGTGTCTTCTCTTATTTCCTTGAGTAATAACTTGTAGTTCTCCTTGAAGAGATCCTTCACATCCCTTGTAAGCTGTATTCGTAGATATTTTATTCTCTTTGTAGCAATTGTGAATGGAAGTTCACTCATGATTTGGTTTTCTGTTTTTCTATTATTGGTGTATAGGAATGCTTGTGATTTTTGCACATTGATTTTGTATCCTGAGACTTTGCTGAAGTTGCTTATCAGCTTGAAGAGATTTTGGGCTGAGACAATGGGATTTTCTAAATATACAATCCTGTCATCTGCAAATGGAGACAATTTGACTTCCTCTATTCCTATTCGAATAGCCTTTATTCCTTTCTCTTGCCTGATTCCCTCGCCGGAACTCCCATGATGAGACTAGAATTCTGTGGTCCGTAAACCTCAGGACCAGGGAGATCCTGGGAGTGTTTCCTTATGAGAACGTCCTCCATGGGCTCGTGGGGAGCATTTCCAGCCACCAGTTCCCTCCCAGTGACAGGCATGTAGATGCTTAGCTCTCTTCAGAGCGCTTTGAAAGCTGTGAGTAGCCTTCAGTCTGGGTGGGGGTGGGGCCGGAGGGGAAGCGGCTTCTTCAGAATCCTTCCCTGAGTCCTTGCTTCTCAATGTCCTGCAGGAGGCCTCAGAGTCATTCAACTTAGTGGGAGGTAGGGAGAGGGATTTTCTCACCTGCACTCTTAGCGTTCTTAACCCTCTTAGCTCAACACCCTTTTGTAACCTTTCACTTCCACTCATCTACAGCTATTTCCAAGCATGAACCCAAGGTACGAGCGAACTCTAAGAAGCCCCTGATCTTGGTGGAACCCCAGTTCTATCTGGGCACTGGCTTCTGCATGCTTGTGACCCTGCCTAGCAGTCCCAGCCCCACTGTGTGGGGCAGTCTTTCCGAATCTTGTTTGAGAGGACGGAGGAAAGCCCTCTGGACTAACAAGGGAGATCCTCAGAATCTCAGAACCCCAGAAATCCTACAAACCCAGGCTCCTTGGTGTGCAGGATACTCGAGGGCCAGGGCATCTGAAGGTCACCTAGTCCTGGGATGTGGGGTTCTGGAATGCTGTCCCAGGGGTCCAGGGATCCTCCAGGCTGCCCAGCAGAACAGCCCTGCTTCTAGTTGCCTTACTCAGAGGGATTCCTCAGTGCTGTTTTGAAGAGCAAGCTTTCTGACAAAAAAAAAAAAAAAAAGGAAGAAAAAGTATACAACTCAGTGAAATATGCCAACCCAGAGGCTAATTCTTTTTCTGCTAAGGATGAAACATTTACATGGCCACATCACAGGGCAATGCTGGAAGCAGTCGAGGGAAGGATATGAGCAGAGCTGGGCTCAGGGATGGAGGGCCTAATCCACCTCTCAGGGTGTCTGCTCAATGCCTGGCCCAGGGAGTTCCGAGATGAGGACTCGAGTTCATGGAGTGATACAGGGAGGCAGCCCCTGTCATCAGTGCACAGTTGAGGGGCACCTGTGCAGCCTAGCATGGAGGGACACTTCCCAGCAGAGACGGCCTTTGACTGAGTTTCTGCAAGCAGTGGGCAGGTGCTCCCAGGAGGACCAGATGGAAGAGGTGCTTCCAGCAGAAAGATTAATAAGACCAAGGGCCTAAGCAGGCAAGGGCTGGAAAAGAAGAGTAAAAAGACTAGGCTGGGCTCGTGGGAGACATTTCTGTGGGCTGTTTGTGGTGCCAGAAAGAATGGACCACTTTCACTATTTAACCATGCTGTGATTATGGGCCAATGCTGGAGCCTTTCAGATGCTCTGTCCTGTTATCGATAAATGAAGTTCCTAGCCAACAGGGCATCCCTGAGGAGGGGCTGATGTAAGCAGCAGCACAGCGCTGGCCCGTGGAGAGGCTCAGGAAGGCATGCGGCTGTGGGTCTTGACTGCCCCGGCATGACAGTGAGGGCCTGAGACTCTAATTAGACTTATCAATTGTTGATGAGCACTTATTGCAGTGCACTAGACTTCTGTTGTCCATAAACACTCCTGGTATAATTTGCTTGTGTGCATATATGTGTGTGGTATTTGTTATTCATTTGCTTTTATTTAGCTCCCACGTGGTTTAGTTCCTGGGAGCCTCAAAGAATAAAACGTTTCATGTAGATTCCACGCCTAGGTTTGTTTTCATGGAGCTTGAGCAACGGCCTCTCTCAGAGACGGGAGGTTTATGGCTCAGCAGTCAAACACTGCACCAGGAAATCCATTAAGACCTCCACAGACAAGACAACTACAAATACTCATTAGCTTAAAAAAAAAAAAAGCAAGTCAGCCACTTGCAAATTGTCCGCTGGATTTATCACTTAATTAGCATTTTATGAGAATTGTTTGTTAAGGATGAGAAACCAGCTTTCTGGAATGACCTTTCCCTTTTGATTTCAAGAGAGGGTTACAGGAAGAAGTGAAGCCTTTGATTAGCAAATCAGCATCAGACTGAAGATATTGCAGTAAGTGGACCCCAGGGAACACAGAGGCGCTTCAAGTAATGCTGGGAGTGAACTGCATTTTATAGCATAGACAAGACCCATAAAGGTATAAGGACATGAAATGCAAAGGTACTAATGCCCTACATGTTTCCCTAAATAAAAGGATTTCCATAAATAAAAGGCGTTGCACAAAATTATTGGTGAAATTAAGAAAATACAGGTTAGAAAAGCAGTACCTTCCTCTTCGGCTTAACTCAACGTGTCCATTCATTCAATCAACACCACCAAGTCCCGGCCACGTGCCAGACACTGGGGTGGGTGGCGGGGACTAAGCCATCCACAAAACAACCAGACAATGTCTTGGTTTTTGGTGCACTGGGCGACTCAGTAATTACACAGACAAGCCGCGGCCAGTGGAGGAGAAAAGCAGACAGCTTGGTCTGGTCTGAGGGATCAGGAAAGAGGAGTCTGCCCAGGGACATTTGGGCTCATGTGGATGAGCAACAGAAGGCACCAGGAGAGAAGCAGAGCTTCCCAGGAGAAGGAAGTGTCGAGTGTGCACGCCCAACCATGGAAGGGGCTTAAACACAAGGGACCAAGAGAACGTTCAGGCGATAGAGAAAGAAACCGGGCTCTAGAAGCTGGAGCAGTCAGGGGTTGCGACCATGGCCTTCTAGATATTTTGTGGGTGGTCTGTGAGCACAGCCTGAGAGCAATTAGGAGCAATCTGTGTCCATGGGGTCCTCCAGGAAGCAAGCACCAGACAGCATTTCAAGTGTAAACTATTTATTGAGCAAAATCTACCTGTAGGTGACAAAGTTAGGATGCACCTGGCTGCAGAGGAGGTAGAAAGAGCCTCAGACTGAAGCTCAGCTCTGAGAAAACCTGGGCCAGCCCCCAGGGGTCAGGACAAACATCACCCATGGAGGAACCTGTTGTGGCAGGAATGGTTCACCATCCCAGCACCCCAGGACTCAGTCACTGGCAGGCAACGCTAGAACGCAGGTGGTCCCAGCCGGAAAACTGAAGCAGTGCAGGAAGGTACCACAGCTGGAGGCCATCAGACAACGAGACTTCCTGCAGCAAACCTGCTCGCTGGGAGACCCGAACTGCACTTTCACAGATCGCTGACCACCGAAGAATTTAAAGCACACACGTGAAAATACCCAATTTACTTCTCATTTGCTGTATTTTTAAAATCCGTTTTATTTTGAGACATGGCAGATTGATAAACATGGACCGATCCCGTGGATCCTTTACCCAGTTCTTCCAGTGGTAACATCTTGCAAAACTGTAGCACAGTATCACAAGAAGGATACTGATGTTGATGCAATGCACCAAGCTTACTCAGATTCTCCAGTTGTACTTTGGGTTATTTGTGTGCATGTGTATATTTAGTTCTGTGTGATTTTATCACATGAGTAGTTTCATGCACCCACCACCAGTCAAGACACAAAGCGGTTCCATAGCTACAAAGGTGCTGATGTTGACTCTTTATACCCACACCCACCGCCCACCCATTCTCCTTCCAATGCCGTCCTTAACTCTTGGAAACCATCAATCTACTCTCCAGTAATATAATACTATGATATCAAGAATTTTATATAAATGGAGCCATGCATAAGCTGTTGGAATTCACATTTTTCACTCAACAGAATTCCTTTAAGATTCACCCAAATTGTTGCATATATCAATAATTTCTTTCTTTGTGTTTCTTGGCAGTAATTCATGGTATACAAGTACAATCATGTATCACTTAATGACAGATACATATACACACACACACACACACACACACATATATATAGAGAGAGAGAGAGACAGAGAGAGGGAGAGAGAGAGAGAGATGGAGTCTTGCACTGTCACGCAGGCTGGAGTGCAGTGGCATGCTCTCAGCTCACTGCAACCTCTGCCTCCCTGGTTCAAGTGATTCTCCTGCCTCAGCCTCCAAATAGCTGGGACTACAGGCACGTAACACCACACCTGGCTAATTTTTTTGTATTTTTAGTAGAGACGGAGTTTCACCGTGTTAGCGAGAATGGTCTTGATCTCCTGACCTCGTGATACAGCCGCCTAGGCCTCCCAAAGTGCTGGGATTACAGGCATGAGCCACCGTGCCCGGCTGACAGGAATACATTCTAAGAAATGCATCACTGGGTGATTTTGTCATTGTGTGAACACCATAGAGATTGTTACACAAACCTAGATAGTACAGCCTACTACACACCTATGCTATATAGGATAGTCTATTGCTCCTAGACTACAAACCTGTCCAGCATGTTGCTGTACTGAATATTGTAGGAACACAATGGTATTTGTGTATGTAAATATAAATAAACGTAGAAAAAGTACAGTAAAAATATGGCATAAAAGATTTTTTTTTAATTGCACACCTGCCTAGGGCATTTACCATGGAAAGAGCTTGCGGGACTGGAAGTTGCTCTGAGTGAGTCAGTGGCGAGTGAATGTGAAGGTCTAGGACATTGCTGTGCACTACCGTATACTTTATAAACGGTGTACGCTTTATAAACGGTGGACACTTAAGCTACACTAAATGTATAGGAAGTATTTTTCTCTCTTCAATAATAAAATAACCTTAGCTTACTGTAACCTTTTTTAAGCACATATGTGAAATTATCCAATTTATTTCTCATTTGCTGTATTTTAAAAACCCATTTTATTTTGAGATATTGCAGATGGATAAACAGCTGTAATAAATAATACTGGCTGATCCCATGGATCCTTTACACCAGCATCACCACAAACAAGCGAGTAATGCTTGCACTACCTCATTATGATAGCTATGATGTCACTAGGCAATAGGGATTTTTCAGCTCTGTTAGCACCTCATGGGACCACCGTAATATATGTGGTCATTATGCAGCACTTGACTGTACTGTGCATTTGTCCCTCAGTATCCATTCAGGATTGGTTCCAGGACCCCCTAAACCCAAATCCAGGGATATCAAATCCGGGGGTGCTCAAGTTCCTTGTGTAAAATGGTGCAGTATTTGCATATACCCTGTGCACATCCTCCTGTATACTTTAAATCATCTCTAGATTATTTAAAATACCTAGCACAAAGCCTACACATCATTTCATTTTCATGAATTCAACATAGCGCTGGGCATCTGGCAAATTCAAGTTTTGCTTTTTGAAACTTGGTGGAATGTGTTTCCAAATATTTTCAATCCTCAGTTGGTTGAATCCACAAATGGGAAGCCCACCAAGGGCCTACTGTGCCACAGTTTATTTAACCATTCACCAGTTGAAGGATATGTGAGCTGTATCCAATTTTGACTATTAAGAATATAGCTACTGTGAACGTTCATGAGTAGGGTTTTGTGTGAGTGCAGTTGCTCAGTGATGTGGTACATTAAGTATGATAAGAAACTGCCACATTGTTTTCCAAGGAGGTTTACCCCTTTGCATTCCAGCAGCAATATATGAGTGATCCAGTTTCTCAGCATCTTCTCCAGCACTGGTGCCATCACCATTTTTATCTTAGCCATTCTGCTAGGGGCACAATGATTGTGTATTGTCACTTTTAATTTGCATTTCCCTGATAAGTAATGAACATATTTTTGTGAGTTTATTTCCCATCTGTGTATCTTCTTTGATGAAATGTCTGTTCCTGTCTTTTGCCTCTTTCAAGTCACATGACTTGTTTATTAACTGATGAGATTTAGTTCTGTATATATTCTCGCTAACGTAGATTGTTGATTGTGTGGTTTGCAGATATTTTCTCCCTCACTGTAGCCTTTCATTCTCTTAACAGGATCTTTCACAGAGTAAAAGTTTTGATTTTAGTAAGGTCCAATTTACCAATTTTTCCTTTTACGCGTCATGCTTTTGGTGTTGCCTTGGTCCCAAAGATTTTCTTATCTTTTTGTAAAAGTTCCATGGTTTTCAATTTTACGTCTGAGTATCTTACCCATTTTGAATTACTTTTTTGTCTAAGCTGTGAGGTTGAGGTGGAGGCTTGTTTATTCATTTGCCTGTGAATGTCCAGCTGCTACAGCACCATTCCTTGGAAGGACTCTCCTTCTGTTTTTCACATCTTTGCTGAAAATTGGTCATTTTATGTATTAAAACATTGCCATGTAGCCCATGAATATGTACAGTTATTGTTTGTCAATTTAAAATTAAAAAAGAAATAAAATATTAGAACATGTGTGTGAGAGAGTGGTAAGTTATTCTGGGTGTAATAAACCAGGTGCGATGGGTCCGCCTGGGGAGGGGAATGTATTACGTGAAGAGTGGCCGGGGAAGGCAGCGCTATGAAAGTGACAACCCAGCAAACATGGCAGCATTCAACAGGGCACTAAGCGGATGGACGCTCAGAAGGGAACCAGACACGCATCCGTGTGATTGTGCTCCCTGCAGTGGGGCCAGTGAGTGAAAGGCCCCGGGGGAAGGCGGTGCCTGGAGGCAGGAGGGCAGCCACAGCCAGGTCGGGAAGACAGGGAGACAAAAGCACTGGACATAAACAGGGCTGGGGTTTGTGAAATGAGTGTGATGCAGGGAGAGAGGCAGGAGATGGGAATGAGTGAGAGGGAGAAAATTGTGACTGCACTCAGCTGGGTAGGAAGAGGTGCAGCCATGGCGAGGGTGCAGTCGTAGAAAGGCAGCAGATGAACAGGTTGCTGGTCTCAGCCGGTGTGCAGATATCGCTGGAGTCAGGAGCCAAGGGGAATGGGCAGGGGAGAGGGTGATGGGCTGGGGCATGGTGTAGGGGTGCGATCTCAGGCTGGGGTGGAAACAGGGCTTGGGTGGCACCTCTCTGAGTGGCTGGAGCAGAGAGAGGCCCAGTCACTGGGGGACTGAGAGGCCTGGTTGGGGTTACCCAGCTAGAGATGAAAATCCCCGGGAGCTCTGACGGGTGGTAGACAGAGTGACAGGCAGGAGCTGGGTCATTGTTGGGGGTGGGGTGGGAGCTGGGGTGCTGATGGGGGTGGGGGAGGTGGGGGAAAGGCAGTGGAGAGAATGAGGAGGGAGGAGGGGAGGAAGGTGGAAGGGAAGTGGGAGGGAGGTGCTGGTGGGGAGGTGGGAGAGAGGGCAGCTCTCCCTGCTTGTCAAGCTCTCTCTGACTGCTGGAGCCCCTGTGTACAGCCCAACCCAGACCTGGGTGTCCTTGACTGTTCTGGGACTGTGGTCTCCTCTGTGACCCTAGCTCCAAGGTCTCAACCCTGGACCCAGTCTTGTAGTCAGACCCCATTGTCCCCACCTGACAGCAGCAGGTGGCCTTGCTGACTTCAGCGCCAGCCTCCCCTCTTTCAGAATAGGCACCCCTGCTGCTGCAGCCCTGGTCTGCCCCTTCCCAGCATGAGGACATAAACACTCCAGGCGCCTGGGTGACCTCTGCCTGCCCTCTCAGCCCCATGTGCTGGGGACCTCCGGTGGTGCAGGGATCCCTGGCCACACTGCAAGATGACCCTGTGTGGGGTGCCAGGGAGTAGCAGAAGTCAGGCGCCTCCCTCCAGCCCTCCTGTGGCCACTGCCGGTTCTCCCCTAGCCACAGTGTGCTCTCACTCCCAGTCCCACACAGCCCCTCCCTGTCTCTGTCTGAAGAATGTGCTGACCACACCATCTCCTGACCAGGCCATTTCTTCCCACAGACAAAGGTTGTCTCAAAAAGCATGTGCCCTGTGACCCCATCACAATCGAGTGACAGAGCCAGCCCACTGCCAGACTCCAGCCAAGCATGAGACAACAGTGCCTTGGTCAATGGGGAGCCGCAGCCATTGCAAAGGGTCACGGGGCACTGCACCTGCTGGGCATTCGGGCAGAGGGGAGCCACGCCATGACAACAGCTTCAGCTCACACCGCCATCCTCATGCCCTTCGTCCTCCATCGGTGATGGGGTGGAGAGACGGCATGGCACTGATGGGCCCCGGGGATAGAGGATCAGCAGATGAGGTCCAGCGCCTCCAGGGCAGTGGCACTTCATGCTTAGGAAAGGGATGAGCAAATGGATGGGAAGCTCTTGCAGGAGCCAGTGGTTGGTGTAAACCTGACGTGGGGCAAATGAGGACAGTCCGACTGTGCCCTCAGGCCTGCGGTGAGGCAGCCTGCCAGCAGGGCTTCGGGGCAGGTGGGTGTCTGGACCCCTGTTTTCTCAGTGCGTCTCCCCTGGTGGACCAGGCTCCCCGCAGCTGAGAGCACCTAGTCTTGAATGGTTCTCCCGGGAAGCTGGTCCCTGCTCTCTCAGGGGGGCTGTTGAGGACAGTGTCACACTGAGAGGGCACTTGCCTAGTGAATAGGTCCAAAACGAACATCTGGGATGTGAAAGTGCAGATGCCTGCATGCCACCCTGAGATTCTGACTCGGGGGGTCTGGAATGGGGCCCAGGCATCTGAATGTTCAGCAGCCTGCCAGGCAATCCTGATGGTGAGCCAGGTTGGGCATCTTTAGTGGCCTAGATGGCCCCCGAAGATGGCAACTCTATTCAGCAAGCCAGCCTCTCCTTTCTCTGGCAGCCCAAGGACTGAGGATTGCCAGGCGCTGTCACCTAAGTCCCCTCCCAGATGCCTTCAGCTCAGGAGAATGCCTATACGCTGGGCTCATACACAACGCTGGGCCACGAGCCCCAGGGCCAACCCCAGCAGCATGGGCCCCACACTGGGCATGACTCCTTCTCAGCAGTGCCGTGAGGACCAGATAGGCTTCCTGAACATCTGCTTTCCTGGAAAAAAAGCCTTCTCGGGAAAGGATCACTCCCAAGCCAGGTCACAGCTGACGAGCAGCTCCACTCCAAAATAGGGGCTGTCCCCTCTCCAGTGACACAGGCACTGCTCCTGCCCGGATGCGTTCCTGGGTTTCTGCTGATGAGGACCCTTCACCTGGCAAGAATCTAAGATGCTGAACATTACTGCTTCTGGCCCTTGAATTGGTTTCCGTGCAAACACATTAGCTATAAAGAAAGGTTCAGGCTGATTATTTCCTCCTTTGCAGCTGACATTTCCCAGAGTCCCAAGATAATGTACAGAAGGAAGCCCTTCATCTCTTTCTTTGATTTCAAGCAAAATTTTAGGTAAAAAAGGGTCCTCCTGTGCATGCAAACTTCAGGGAACACCTGGTGTGGTCAGATGGCCTGTGTCTCAGAAGATAGGAAGTAACTTTACATGGGATGGACAAGGCTTGGGTTCCCATCCTGTCTTGACTTTATTTTACTGGTTGACCTTGGGCTGGTCACATCCTTCTAAGGGCCCCAACTCCTCATCTGTAAATCAACCGTGTGGGAGGAGATAGTCTCCCGGACCCTCAGACTCTAACACATACACCTTTAGGAACCACTGAAAGTTGTGTTAAAGTGCGTAAAACCACTTTGTAATAACTCTTCCTATGTTGCAAAAAGCTAAGAGCTGTTACAGGGAGACAGAAAAAAGGACCCTGCATCAGATAGCTTACAACACTGTAGGAAGGGACCCAGTCGGTAGGTGGACCAGAGACTAGATACGACTCTGTGTATTAGTTTGTTCTCATGCTGCTAATAAAGACATACCTGAGACTGGGTAATTTATAAAGAAAAAGAAGTTTAATGGACTCACAGTTTTACATGGCTCAGGAGGCCTCACACTCATGGCAGAAAGTGAAGGAGGAGAAAGGCACATCTTACATGGTGGCAGGCAAGAGAGCGTGTACAGGGGAACTCACCTTTATGAAACCATCAAATCTCGTAAAACGTATTCACTCTCATGAGAACAGCACAGGAAGGACCTGCCTTTTCCCACTGGGTCCCTCCCACAACATATGGGAATTATGAGAGCTACAATTCAAGATGAGATTTGGGTGGGGACACAGCCAAACCATATCACTCTGTATGACTTAGGATGCTTTGGGTAGCAAGAAGCAGAAAATCCTATTGAATATGACCTCCAAGAGTAGTTATTTTTTATTTAAGAAGAATTAGGGGTTAATTCAGCAACTGGATGATGTGATCCAAGAGCCAAGCTTTTTCTGTTTTCCTAGCTGCCATCATCTGAGTGGATCACGTTCTCTTTCACAGCTACAAAGCAGCTGCCACTGCTCCAGGCATCACACTATCACAGAACAGCATCTTGAGCAGGAAGTAGTAGAGGACAGAGGCAGTTTAACGTCAGTCACCCCCAGCACACATCACCTGAAGTTTCATTGGCCAAAACGGGGTCACATGATCGTGTCCAGACCAGTGACTCACGAAGGTGAATGGGATTGCTATGCTTGGCTTAGATCTATCTTCAGTCATTCCCTGGGGCTGAGCACATTGCCATGTGAGAGAATTAGGGTTCTGATGACAAGCCATAAGGGAGGACTAGCTACTTGGTCAGGCTACAGATACACACTGTGGCTTACCATCATTCCCTTTCACCCATATATGCAATTTGCTCTCAAAAGAAAGGCCCTCAAATCTTATCGAAGTACTTCATGCAGCTCAGAATCAGGGCCATTGGGATTTGTGCTACCTCTTTCTCAGTTCAGCATTTTATTCCTAGTCCCAGGTGACTCAAGCTAAAGTACTGCATCCCTACCTAATGAGCAGGCAGAAGAGAAACAGAGTACTCTGCCCATTGAGGAAGGGAAGACCGTGACAATCACAGTGACATAGCATAGGCCATAGCCTGTGAAGGGGTTAAGGAGGATTCCCTGTTCTCAAAACCCAGTTTTGCTCGCTGGGAGTACCTGCTTTTTCTGTTTACCCGCATGGTTTTACCGAGGTGGGCAATAGGGTGTGCACTTCTCCTATAAAAGCCTTCGCCCATACATTTCTCTTGATTCCAGTCCCCAGGGTTCAACAGTTGCAAAATCACACATGGGATAAGGAGACTAACCCATGTGTGATTCATGGAATAGCCATGAATCCCATGATAGGGTGGATAATTTGGTGTCTTAAATGTATAGTGGAGACTACACAGGGTTCAGATCAGGACAAAATGGCATAAGCCCATTTCTCCCTGCCCCTCCCCACCCATCACAACTATAAACGCTGGAAATCATACCAAAGAGCCAAAGCAGAACTCTGAAGGGTGAAAGAGGACTCTGAGCTGGATGGAGACCTTGGGAATGAAGAAACAGCACAGGAGTAGGCTTGCAACCCCTCCCAACAGAAGAAGGTGACTCAGCCCTGCAGCCTAGCAACAGAAGGCAGTCCAGGTTCATTCCTCTCACAGATCAAGCAAGAGTCACCCCCACAGCATCAGGCAATCCCAACACACTGGCAAGGGGGATCAATTGGGAGACCCATTACAAATAAGTAGCTACAGGAAGCACCTTTCTTCCCCCATAGCCTGAGATGCCCCTTTTCCAGGGAGGTGGATGAGTGGGCAGAGCCAGCCTGAGAGCTACAGCAGGTGGCCTGGTGTGGATCTTCCCTTTGTCCCTATGGGCCTAACACTCTCCTCCCTCACCTCACCTAATGCACAGGGCATTAGGGGCACAGGATACCCCACACTGCAACCTCAGCAGCCCAACCTGTAAGAACCCCTTTTGCCCCTTCAAGCAACATTGGCGTGGGCCATGGGGACATACAGTTACGGAAGGTACGCCAAGCAAGCAGGCCAAAGTAAGGCTGCGAAGATGGAAAATTAACCCACCATTGGAACCACAGCACACAAAAGCAGGCCAGCACCTGTGTGTTTAAATAGAGTGACTGCCTACTAAAATAGAAGATTTAAATAGCATCCAAGGCACTTCTGACAAATGACAAAATGTCCAAGACACAATAAAATATCACCAGAAAAAAAAAAAAACAAGAAAATCACAACTTGAATAACAAAAAACAAAAAACAACAACAACTACAACAACAAAAAACAACTTACACCATCACTGTAATGAAACAAATGTTGGAATTTTCTGCAAAGGATTGAAAACAGTCATTATAAAAATGCTTTAACAGCCGAGCACAGTGGCTCACTCCTGTAATCCTAGCACTTTGGGAGCCCGAGGTGGGCGGAGGTCAGAAGTTCAAAACCAGCCTGGCTAATATGGTGAAACTCCATCTCTACTAAAAATACAAAAAAATTAGCCAGGCATGATGGCAGGCACCTGTAATCCCAGCTACTTAGGAGACTGAAACAGAAGAATCAGCTGAACCTGGGAGGCAGAGGTTGCAGTGAGCCAAGGCCATACCACTGCACCCCAGCCTGGGTGAGAGAGCGAGACTCCATCTCCCAAAAAAAAAAAAAAAAAAAAAAAAAAAAAAAAAACTCTTTTGAAATCGGAAAGAAATAGATGTTATAAAAAGCAACCAAAGGGAAATTATAGATCTGAAAAAATCAATAATAGAAATGAATGAGTTCAATAGTAGAGTGGAGATGATGGAAGTTACAGTTAGGTAACCTGAAGACAGATCAATAGCATTCATCCAATCTGAACAAACTAAAAACAAACAAACAAACAAACAAAAACCAAGATGAAGTCCTCAGGGATCTGTAGGGAATTAACAAAACTTCCAGACTTCCAGCATTTGTATGGTCAGAGTCCCAGTAGGAATAAAAAGGAGGACCTGAAACTTTGAATTTTGAAAAAATAGTTGACAACCATCCCAAATTAGATGAAAAACACAAACCTAGAGATTCATTAAACTGAGCAAAGCCCAATAAGATACATACAAAGAAATCCAGGCCAAGGCACATCATAATTAAACTCTTGAAACCTAAAGACAAAGTTAAAATCTCAAAAGCAACAGGAGAGTAGTGACACCTTACCTGTGCTGAATACCAATTGGATAACAGCAGATTTCTCAGCTGGAGCCATGGAGGTCAGAAAGAGGTGGCACAATATTTTTCTTTTTTTTTTTTTTTTTTTTTTTGAGACGGAGTCTCGCTCTGTCGCCCAGGCTGGAGTGCAGTGGCGCGATCTCAGCTCACTGCAAGCTCCGCCTCCCGGGTTCATGCCATTCTCCTGCCTCAGCCTCCCGAGTAGCTGGGACTGCAGGCGCCCGCCACCGCGCCCGGCTAGTTTTTTGTATTTTTTAGTAGAGACGGGGTTTCACCGTGTTAGCCAGGATGGTCTCGATCTCCTGACCTCGTGATCCGCCCGTCTCGGCCTCCCAAAGTGCTGGGATTACAGGCTTGAGCCACCGCACCCGGCCGATATTTTTCAAATGCTGAAAGAAAAGAACCATCAACCATGAATTCTATATCTGGTGAAATTATCCTTCGGAAATGAAGGGGAAATTTAAAAATTGTCAGATTAAAGAAAACTAAAAGAATTTACCACTAGCAGACTGACATTTAAATAATGGCTCAAAAAAATTCTTTACATAGAAAGAAAATTATAAAAGGAAGGATTTTGGAGCATCTGGAAAGAAGGGGGAACAATGGAAGGAGCCAAAATAAGGCTTCCAATAATATAGTATTTTTGTGCTTATAAGTTTTATAAATAATATTAGATTACTGAAGTAAAAATTACGACACTATCTGAGACCAAAGGTAACGATATTTAGAAGTGGGGAAGGAAAACAAACCTAAGTGGAAGTGAGGTTTTCACATTTCACTTGAAGTGAAATTTTTAGGATACCATGTTGATGCCAGATCAATAGAATCCACTCAATCTAAATGACAGAGAAAATCTAAACTGAAAAGCAAAACAAGAACAGAGCCTCAGGGATCTATAAGAAAGTAACAAAATTCCCAACATTTGTATGGTCAGAGTTCCAATAGGGGAAAGAAGGAAGATCTGAAAAACTTTTTCAAAAGTGCGCTATTCTAAGTCACATGTGTATGTTGTAATACTCAACCACTAGGAAAATCATACGATGAAATATTCTCAAAACACTATAAATAAATCAAAATATTATCCCACATGTATTCTCAATTAGCCTACAGGCAGGCAAGAAAAGAGAAACAGTAATGAGAACAACAGGAAACAAAAGCCAAATAATAAAACGATAGACTTACGCTATTAAGTAACATATTAATAATTAACATAAATGTAAATGGCCTGAATACCCAATCAAAACATAGCAGTTGAAAGTGAAAGGGTGAAAGTTAAAGGAGAGGAAAAGATATACCATACAAACAATCAAAACAAAGCACTGCAAGAGGGGCTATCATAATATCCGATAAGGCCAAATTCAGAGTCGAAAATATTACCGAGACAAACAAGAACATTATGTGTTGATAAAAGGGTCAGTCCGCCAGGAAGACAAAACAATCTTGAATTTGAACAAACCACAGAGCCTTGAGATGCTTTAATGGGTAGAGATAAAAGGAGAAATAGACAGATGCATTACTAGAGTTGGAGACGTCAACACTTTTCACGAATGGATGCAGCCACTCTACAGAAAATCATCAAGGACACAGAAGATCTGAAAAAAACAACCAAGCAAAGGGGTCCCACTGACATAGAACACTATGCCCAAGAAAAGTAAATCCACGTCTTTTTCAAATGTGTGTGGAGCATTCTCCAATAAAGACCATATCCTAGGCCATAAAGCAAACATCAGCCAATTTAAAATAATTGAAATAATACAGAATATGTTTTCTGACCACAATGGAATCAGGCTAGAAATCAGTCACAGTCTGATAACAGAAAAATCTCTAAAGACGTGGAATTAAACAACACACTTCTAAAAACTCCATGGGTCGACTAGAAAGTCTCAGAGGAAATAAAAGTATACTTAGAACTGAATGAAAATGAAAACATAACATATCAAAGTTTGGAGTGCAGGCAAAGCAAGGCAGACACTAAATGTTTATATCAGAAGGGAAGAAAGGTCTCAATTTCATAACCAAGGTTTCTACCTCAAGAAACTAGTAGAAGAGCAGAATAAATGAAAAGGAAACATAAAACCAAACTTAAAGAAATACCAGCAGAAATCAATGAAAAAGGAAGTAGGAAAATATGAGCATTCCCCAAGAGTCCTCCTAGTCTCAGTGATTCACTAGGACTCACAGGACTCAAATGCAGTCATAGTCACAAATGCAATTTGTTACCACAAAAGAGTATAAAGCAACATCAACAAAGGGGGAAAGGCTCATAAACGAAGTTCAGGAAAGACCAGGTGCAAGCTTCCACGAGTCTCTTTCCATGGAGCGTCACAGGACTTACTTAATTCTCCCAGTACGAGTTGTGACATGTGCAAAGTGTTTCCAACCAGAGAAGTTCATTAGAGACTGACTCATAGCTTTCAGGTTCTTACTGGGAACTACTCCTACAGGCAGCCTCTGCCTGACCCTACCCAAATTTCAAAAGGTAAGTGAGTGTTTAGGATAAACAGGCTGTTGATACAAACAGTTCAGGCACAGGGAACCGCTTTCTCACATGTGGGAATAGTGGGAGTTCTGAAATCTACGTTTCCAGGGTCAAGCTGGTAAACAGGCCTTTCAAAGGATAGCAGTCTCAGACCTACTATGCTAACTCCTTTTGTGCAGAAAACAATAAAATAAATTAACAAAACAAAAAGCAAATTATTTGCAAAACATCAAGAAAAACTTTCCACTTCTAGCCAGGCTGAAAAAATGGAAAAGCTAGAAGATATGAATAATCCACATCAGGAATGAAATGGGATATCATTACAGATCCTGCATCAGTTAAAAGGATCACCAGAGAAGAAACAGTATACACAGCTTCATGCTTATGAGTGTTACGACATAGAAGAAGCAGTCCACTTTGTTGAAAACCACAAATTAAAACTCAACCAAGATCAAATAGATGATCTGAATACCTTTGTAATCATTAAAGACATTTATTTTGTAATTAAAATCTCCAGAAAAATAAATGCTGAGACTCAAATGGTTTTGCTAGTTAATTCTACCAAATAAGTCAATAATTAGTACAATTTTAACAATTATAAGAGAAGAAAAGACTTCCTAACTCATTTTATGAGGATAGGGTTAAAATACCCTGATACTAAAACCAGAAAAATATAGTACAAAAAAGGATACTGAAGACCAACGCTCCCCCGCCACCAATAAACTTAGACCCAATAATTCTCTATGTAATACTGGCAAACTGAATTCATCAATGTATAGAATTATAGAATGTTAACAAATGGGAGTTATTTCAGGAATGATTTACACATTTGATATGCAAAAATTAATACATTTCACCATATCATCAGGCTGAAGAAGAAAATTCATTCATATGATTATGTTAGTTAAGGCAGAAAAGGCATTTGATAAAATCTAAGACCTACTCATAAAAAAACCTCTTAGCAAATTACTAATAGACAGAAATTACCTCAATTGAATAAAGAACTCCAACAATGATCCTACATCTAACATCATACTTAGTGGTGAAAGAACAATTGCCTTCCCCCTAAGAAGTGTTATAAGACAAGAATGTCCTCTTTCATCACTTTTACTCAACAAACTGGAATTTTTATCCACTGCAATGAAACAAGAAAAAGAAACAAAAGACACACAGTATGGAAAGAAAGAAATAAAATTATCTCTATTTGCAGATGACATGATTATCTTTGTGCAAAATCCCAAGGAATCTCCAAAAATATCCAAGAAGTAATAAGTACATTCAAATGATTGCAAGATATGAGATCAACACTCAAAAATCAATTGCATTCCTATGTAGTAACAATGAAATACAGAAATCAAAATTGTAAATGTTGATGGTGAACATCAAATAAATGAAGAGACGTGGTGTTTGTGAATTGGAACATTCAACATAGTAAAAGTGCCAGTTCTCTACAAATTAATATATAGGTTTACTGCAACTCCTACTGTAAACTAAAAATAATTTCCTCCTAGGAAGTTGTTGTTTAGGATCCTAATTCTAATTCGGTGGTGTATTCTAAAGGAGTCTTTTCCATTGCCTTTCCTCCCAGACTTAATCAGAAAAGTGCTTATATGTTGTATAGCTAATTGCAGTAAGTCTGCAACTAAAACCAAGATTACAGGCACTTCTCAAAAGAAGACATTCATACAACCAACAGACACATGAAAAAATGTTTATCATCACTCGCCATCAGAGAAATGCAAATCAAAACCACAATGAGATACCATCTCACACCAGTTAGAATGGCAATCATTAAAAATCAGGAAACAACAGGTGCTGGAGAGGATGTGGAGAAACAGGAACACTTTTACACTGTTGGTGGGACTGTAAACTAGTTCAACCATTATGGAAAACAGTATGGCGATTCCTCAAGGATCTAGAACTAGAAATACCATTTGACCCAGCCATCCCACTACTGGGGATATACCCAAAGGATTACAAGTCATGCTGCTATAAAGACACATGTACACGTATGTTTACTGCGGCACTATTCACAATAGCAAAGACTTGGAATCAACCCAAATGTCCATCAGTGACAGACTGGATTAAGAAAAGGTGGCACATATATACCATGGAATACTATGCAGCCATAAAAAAGGATGAGTTCGTGTCCTTTGTAGGGACATGGATGCAGCTGGAAACCATCATTCTCAGCAAACTATCACAAGAACAGAAAACCAAATACCCCATGTTCTCACTCATAGGTGGGAATTGAACAATGAGATCACTTGGACACAGGAAGGGGAACATTGCACACCAGGTCCTATTGTGGGGAGGGGGGAGAGGGGAGGAATAGCATTGGGAATTATACCTAATGTAAATGACGAGTTAATGGGTGCAGCACACCAACATGGCACATGTATACATATGTAACAAACCTGCACGTTGTGCACATGTACCCTAGAACTTAAAGTATAATTAAAAAAAAAAAATACAAGATTACAGTAGCTCAATGCATAGAAGTTAAAGATAAGTCAGTTTTGTAACCTCACCTTTGGCTTTTTGTTTATTGGCCTCTTACTTTAAAAAAAAGTGTTTTTTTAAGTGGTAATGAATGCTTGTCCACATCCATTCGTATCTGGTCTAGAACATTTAATTGGCTATAAGCCTTTTGACTCTAAGTCCCTCAGCTGTAGGGAGTCCATCCAGGAACAGGATGGACCTCGGGCAGGCTGCCATGCCACCCTGGCAACACTATGGGACTAAATAAAAATGTGGTGGCTGGCCATTGCTGTTGCCCCTGGCAAATCTTGGCCAGAGGAGGTGAATGTAAACCAAAAATAAAATTCAAAGGTCACCTCTCACCATCGAATGAACCCCTCCTCTTGGCCAAAGGCATGCCAGAGTTAACCTGAAAATCTAGTTCAGGCCATGATGGAAGAAGGTGTTGGACATGCCTCATTACACCCTCCAGCATTAACATAACACAGACATTACGTCTGATAACAAACATGTACAATCTATTGTCTCTGAAACCTGCCTCCTGGAGGCTTCATCTTCATGATCAAAACTCGATCTCCACAACCCCTTATTGTAACCCATGCATTCCTTTCTATGATAATAATTCTTTCAACTAATTGCCAGTCAGAAGATTTTTAAATCTGTCTATGACCTGGAAGACCGCCGCTTCAAGTTGTCCCACCCTTCCAGATTCAACCAGTGTAAGTCTTACATGTGTTGATTAATGCCTTATGTTTCCATAAAACGTATAAAAGCAAGCTGTACACCGACCACCTTGGGAACATATCATCAGGACCTCCTGAGGCTGTGTCACAGGCATGTCCTTAACCCTGGCAAAATAAACTTTCTAAATTGATTGAGACCTGTCTCAGATACTTTTGGGTTCACACTATGAAAATTCATCAAAGATTTTTTTTTTTGTAGAAACAGAATAGCTGATTCTAAAATTTGTGTGGAAATAAATGTCGAGTAGCTAAAACAATCTTGAAAGAGAAAAATGAAGTGGGAGGAATTACTCTACCAGGTAGTGAGTCTTAATATCCAGCTACAGAAATCAAAGCCAACTGGTTCCTGCATAGATCAATGGGCCACACTAGAGGACCCAGAAATAGACACTTATAAATATGCTTCTCTGATTTTTGACAGAGGTACAAAACCAATTCAGTGGAGGAAGAATAGCCTTTTCAATACATAATTGATTTATTGGAGGTAAAAGAAAGGAAAGGAAAGGAGAACAAAGGGTAGGAAAGGGAAGGGGAAGGGAGAGGGAAGGAAAGAGGAAAGAAAGGAAGGAAGGCAGCAAGGCAGGAAAGAAGGGAGGGAGGGAGGGGGGAGGAGGGAGGGAGAAAGGGAGGAAAAAAGAAAAAATGAAAGAGAGAGAAAGAGAGGGAGAAAGAAAGAGAGGAAGAGAGGGAGGGAGGAAAGAAAAGAAAAAAGTTATTGTTGATCTAAACCTCATACTTTATACAAAAAGTAATTCATAGCAGACCACATATGAAAATATAAAATGCAAAACTATAAAATTTGGGGGGAAAGTAGGAAAAATTCTTTGGAATTTAGGGCTAGGCAAAGAATTCTTATACTTGACATCAAGCACAGGATCTATAAAGGAAAAATATGATAAATTGTACATCATCAAAATGGAAAAATTTTGCTCTATGAAGACTCTGTTAAGAGAAGGAAAAAGCAAACTATGGAACAGGAGAAAAAATTGCAGATCATATATCCAGCACAGGACTCGCATCTAGAATATAATGAACCTTCAAATTTGAACTGGAAACAAAAACAATTCAATTCAAAAGACATGAACAGATGTTAAAAGGATATGCATATGGCAAATAAACACATGAAGAGATTTTAGAACTGGAGGGCAGATGAGCAGCTGCCAGGGCCTGGGGAAGGTGTGCCAATGTGGTTATAGAAAAGCAGCCCAGGGATCTGCTGAATTGGAAGTGCTCTGCATCTTGAATATGATGGTGTATTCATGAACCCACACAGCTGAAGCAGTTGTGTAGAGCTTAGTACACATGCATACACATAAATGACTGGAACTAAAGCTGGGGAAATTTGAGTAGGATTGGTGGCTGGTTCTGACGGTATACTATTGTTTTACAAAATGTTCCCACTGGGGAGACGGGCAAAGGGTACAAGGGCTCTCTCTCTGTTATTTCTTGCAACTTCACATGAGTCTACATTTATCTCAAGAATTTCAATTTAAAAACAAAACAAAATAAGCATGGTGGACTCCCAATCTCTTTGTTTCTGGCAAATTTCCCTGCTACTAACATGAGCTAGAGAAGCATCTAGATTTTGTTGAAAGAGGTGGCGTAGTAGTTCAATGGGTAACAACCAGGACTGACTTTTTCTTTAAAGAGTAGAAAGTATCACAGTATATTCCAAAGTAGTGAGGATAAAGATTGTTTTGTGACGCGTGTGTGTGTGTGTGTGTGTGTGTGTGTGTGTGTGTAATATGGTTTGGGTGTTTGTCTACTCCAAATCTCATGTTGAAATGTGATTCCCAAAGTTGGAGATGGGGCCTGATGGGAGGTGATTGGATCCTGGGCAGGTCCCTCATGAATGGTTTAGCACCACGGCCTTGGTGAGGAGTGTGGGTGCTGTGAGTTCACAGGACATCTGGTTGTTGTGTATGGTGAGGCTGGGTGCAGTGGCTCACGCCTGTAATCCCACCACTTTGGAAGACAGAGGCAAGTGGATCACCTGAGGTCAGGAGTTCGAGACCAGCCTGACCAATATGATGAAACTACGTTTCTACTAAAAATACAAAATTAGCCTGGCGTGATGGTGCATATCTGTAATCCCAGCTACTCAGGAGGCTGAGACAGGAGAATTGCTTGAACCTGGGAGGTGGAGGTTGCAGTGAGCCAAGATTGTGCCATTGCACTCCAGTCTGGGCAACAAGAGCAAAACTGCATCAGAAGGAAGGAAGGAAGGAAGGAAGGAAGGAAGAGAGGGAGGGAGGGAGGGAGGGAAGGGAGGAAGGAAGGAAGGAAGGAAGGAAGGAAGGAAGGAAGGAAGGAAGGAAGGAAGGAAGGAAGGAAAGGGAGAAAGGGAGAAAGAGAGAAGGAAAGAAAGAAAGAGAGAGAGAAAGAAAGGAAGGAAGGAAGGAAAGGGAGAAAGGGAGAAAGAGAGAAGGAAAGAAAGAAAGAGAGAGAGAGAAAAAGGAAGGAAGGAAGGAAGGAAGGAAGGAAGGAAGGAAGGAAGGAAAGGAAGAAAGAAAAGAAAAGAGTGTGTGGTGCTTCCTGCCACTGTCTCTTGCTCCCAGTCTATGCATGTGATGCTCCTGCTCCCCTTTGCCTTCCACCCTGACTGGAAGTTTCCTGAGGCCCTCACCAGATTCAGATGCCAGCACCATGCTTCCTGTACAGCCTGCAGAACCGTGAGTCAACTAAACCTCTTTTCTTTATAAACTACCAAGCTTCAGGTATTCCTTTATAGCAATGTTAGAACGACTATACAGTGTGTATGTGGAAAGATGACATTCTTTCCCAGTACATATAGACGTAGATTCTGGGGTGCACTCTTAGCTACTCAGTCCCACCTGTACCTCCAGCTCTCTGCCTCCTGCTCGATGGAGAGCCTTGGCTGCTTCTGCTGTTGCCTCCTCTCCTAATGACACTGGCTTTCCCAGATGCCCACAGGAGTGAAGGCCGTGCTTTCAACTTGACCTTCATCACACCTGTGGTGCGGACAGTATGGCAGCTGCCACTCTCATGTTTGACCCAACCAGACCCATGGAGGCTCTGCCTGAAAATACAGGTGTTATCTGCTGAGCAGGAAACGTTGACTAATGAGAGACAGGAGACGGAAAGATGTAACAGACAAAGCCCTTTTCCTCTCCTTGCAGCAGACTTTTCTGAGCTGCGGTGCTCCATAGAGGTTCTCCAGGGTCATCCTGCGTGGCCAAAAACCCACTGTGCTTGCAGAAGCGGCATAGGCGGCTGGGAACACGGCTCCCCAGGTTTGCATTCCTCCTGCCTTCCCTGTTCCCACCTCACCTGAAATAAAGCACGAGTCCCAAACCTTGCTTCAGGCTATGCACTCCAGGAAACCTGGACTAGGACAAACCAGGTTTGTGCAAATGTATATCTAGCACACACAAATATTGTTGTTGTACACTTGCATGCACACACATAACAGTGTGTCATATTCAGGCACTAGACCACAGCTGGATCCCAGTGTAAAACATATTTCTATAGGTTGTGCTTAAAAGTTTTGCAAGTCACTTTCACTGTACGTAGTGTAGACTGGATCTTCAGCCTGTGAATTCCTGTGTTCTCACAGTTGCCCTCACCAGACTCTGCCCATGCACACAGTCCTGAGCTTAGCGGTTTTCATCTTGGAGGCTGGGAGTGGTCTGCGGGATGGCATCTCCTTGGTCTGTTCTCTGCCTCCTGAACAGAATCTGGGTTCTAGCGTCCAGTCTGAAAGGGCAGGAAATCATCCAGTCTGCCCAGCTGGCATGAAGCTGACAGGGTCCTGAGAACCAGGGAAGGAGAGGGGTCCTGGGGAATCCTCACTACTCCTGAAGAGCCTGGTCCCTGTTGGGAATACCTGGGAGAATACGACACCTTTAGAGGCTGGTATGGCAGGGTGCAGAAATAGAAACGTAACCCTCCCTACTCATGGACACCTCCTGCCAATCAGCCCTTGCACTGATGCCCAGGATTTCCTGGGACTTCTTTCTGCTCAGCACAGACATAACCTAGTGGGTCAGCTGCACTCCAGGAACCTGCGAAAGGAGACGCAGATGGCAGCCGGAATAAAGGACACGGCTCACCCCAGCTCTATGTCTGTCCTAGACCCAGGCTTCAGTGTCCTACCTGATCCCCAAACAAAACTCCAAATACAAATCTTGAGGCACAACTGCTGAAATGGCGTGCGCTTGCTGTGTGTACATTCTGTGGCCTATCGTACGATGACCTTGACCTTGGAATCGTTGGCCAGCCTGTCTCAGAGAAGGCCCTGCCACATCTTATTCTGGTGTCACATGTAAGGTTTATTCTAAGCCAGAGACAGTCAGCAGATTTCTCAGTTCCCAGAAATAGAAATCAGAGTACGTTTGCACCCATCTCCAGAAATGGCCTCTGGAGCACAATTAGGGGGCAGGAGGGTGGACAGGGAAGCTGCTGAAGGAGATGGCAGCCAGTGACACAGAGCTCAGCCCCCGTTCCTGTATTTCATACCCCATTGCCCCACCAGCCCCTAAAGGTGTCATGTTCTCCCGGGTATTCCCAACAGGGACCAGGCTCTTCGGGAGTAGTGAGGATTCCCCAGGGCCCCTCTCCTCCCTTGGCTCTCAGGACCCTGTCAGTTTCATGCCAACAGGGCAGACCTGGATGGTTTCCTGCCCTTTCAGACTGGACACTAGAACCCAGACTCTGCTCGGGAGCTCAGCCCCCATTCCAGTATTTCGTACCCCATTGCCTCTCAGCCACCCTTCTGCACTCCACCTGTGACGAGGAGCAACAAGCCCGCCAGCACCGTTCCTCAGATTCCCTCCCCATCTGACCTCCTCCGTCCTGGCTCTCCTCACTCCACCAAGTGCCATATCAGACTTTCCATGGCTCTGCTCAGGAACCCAAATATGCTCATGACATGGGTCTTAGAATGAGGGAGCCTGGGGAATCCCAGCAAACGCCTTAGGGCAGCAAAGTGCATGAATTCTGATCTGAATTTTGATTTTCTATACGGTCTCATAGAAGCCATTTATTCTCTGTCTTTTCAATAACAAGTAGAAACATGCCTTGGAAGACATTAACGAGAGTGGCTTCGTTTTATCAAATGTGAGCTGAGGTTAGAAAGGCCGGTCATGTGTCTAAGTTCTCCAGGTCAGTTGGTGACAGAAGCTGGATAAGAACCCAGGTCCCCTGATTCTCAAACAGATGGAAGAGAAAGCTGAGTAGAAATATTCGGGCCAGTAGGGAAGTTCTTGATAGCCAAAAGACATGAGGTGGCCAAAAGCAGGGGCCTGGGAGAAACAGAAACTGCCTTCAAGCGTGGTGTGGGGTGCTGGTGTGTGCGTGCATGCAAGCTGGGTGCTCGCCCAGCTACCCAGAGAAACCTCTGCTTGTCAACAACTGGAAAGAACATCCGCCTTGAAAGACAAACAGGCCTATGTTGAGCAGGGCCTGACAGCTGGAGAGCCCCAGTTGAGAGTCCCCTGGCCTCTCCTAGGGTCCTGCACTCTCTCTATGAGTCTTAGGCTACCTTTCCTGGAAACTCACATGTATTTAGCCGAAGCCATCACCCTACCCAGGACCACGGGGAGGGGGACAGGAGGCAGCACATGCCTATGTGAGTCCAGCATCATCTCTCTACAGGGTCCCCTCAACCAGCCAATTCCACTCCTGCACCTCCACTCCTCTCTAGCTGACTTCCTCGTCACCTTCTATGTGAATTCCTCCCACAGCAGCAATCATGCCTGCAAATGTGTTTGTCCCTACCGTCTCTATCACTAGGTGCTTTGCATGAGAACTAAATAAACTACAAGAATCCAGGGAATGTCCCGTATGCTACTTGGTCATTCATCAGACCCACGATGTGCTATGGGAGGTGTACATGGATACGAGGCTGCGGTGCTGTGATGGCTAATGTTATGTGTCACCTCGGCTAGGCCATGCGGCCCAGTCGTTTGCTCAAACACCCGTCTAGATATTGCCATGAAGGTATTTGTCAGGATTCAACCTATAAATCAATGTGACCAACACTGATTTATCAATGTTGTGATGCGATCAACATATTAATCAATAGACTTTGAACAAAGCAGATCACCCTCTAAAATGTGAGTGGGCCTTGTCCAATCAGGTGAAGGCCGTAAGAGCAAAGACTGAGGTTTCCCTGAGAAGAAGGAATTCTGCCTCCTGACTGCAACACAGAAACCGTGCCTGAGCTTCCAGCCGCTGCCCTGTGGAATTCAGATTCATGACCGCAACAACTCCCCTTATCTGAGTGTGCAGTATGTTGGCCAGTCCTACAGACTTCACACCTGCCACCCCCACACTGACAGGAGCCAACACTTTAAAGTCACTCTGTGTGTGTGTGTGTGTGTCTGTCTGTCTCTTTTGATTCTGTTTCTCTCGAGAATCCCAACTGATGCAGATGCCTTCAAGGAGGTCACCTACAGGCAGGGCCCCTACAGTCCCTCCAGACAGCAGCTATCATGCAGTGTCATTGCCACAGTTTTTGCTGTGAAGGTGGAGAAGTGAAAAGGTAACAGCAACAACAGCAGCAAACATTTGTGGCGTGTTTTCTATGGGCTGGAAATGGTTCTGAGCAGTTTACAGCATCATCTTGTTCATTGCTTATAAGACTCCATGAGGCAGGTACATTCTTACGCCTCTTTTTCAGAAGAAATGATTCCAGATGAAAGAGAATAAGAAACTCGTCCCCTGACGGATGCATGGGCAGACTGCCTCCAGAGCCAAAGCCTGGAGTGTGGACACAGGGAAAGGCCGAGTTCCCACCCACCGCCCCTCCGCTCCAAAGTCAGAGAAACGTCTTAAATCGCCATGATTGCAAGATCAATCATGTAGGAGACCAGTCTTCCAGTAGGAGAGCTGAACAGCGGTCCTCTCCCATCCTGGTTCTTGCTGAGTCCATTCAGCTCACCAGTAGGCTTGCCCCTGCAAGAAAGCGCCCGCCCCCGCCACCACAAACACGGCCACGCCTTCCCTGTGATGTGCTGTTTCTCAGCGTAACAGTGCATCCGCATCAACCTTGTTACCAAACACATATCCTGGCAACTTCTCCTGCTTTTAATTGCATTGCTTGCTGTGTTCTTCACACAGCCACAGTCAAAAGAAGCCAGCTTACCTCTCCCATGGGATTCTTTTCTGGATCTCGCAAGGTAACTTGATGGTTGCTTTGCAAGAAAGCCTGGAATTGTCGCCATCCCTTCAATGCCAAACCCATGCATCACTAATATGGAAGTTACCCTCCTTTGCTGCTTCCTCTCCTTTACAAGCACACAACTAGTTCTTTGTTTCAATGCCTTATCATGATATTACCTTTGGGAAGACACTTTTAATGGTAATTAAACTCACTAGATATAGTACCAACAATGCACATGTGTAACTGAAGAGACACTAGCCATGGACAGGGAGACTGCGCAACGTATCATCCCACTGTAGCACTACTGAGGATATAAAAGGGGTACTGCTAATAATTATTACAGGGAAATTCGCATAAGCCAGGACTGCCCCCAGCAAAATGGGACATGGGAATACTGGAGTTATGACCAATTTCGTTTGTGTGCAAGCAGTGACAATTTTGTTACAACTGTCATCTCCTGGACATCATGCTACATTATCCAATTGTGAGATGCATCCCATCTGATTGCAGACATGCTAAAAGAGAGGGGGTGAAAGTGCATCTTAGTACTGACGAATAAGGATGTCTGTGTCAGTTGGGGAGGACCTCCTCCCACCTGCAGGGGCTGGGTTCTTTCCAGCCTCTTGTATTTCTCTCTCCTCTAGTTGTAATAGTCACTTTCCATCTGTGAAGTTGTTGCCTCTCCTAACATGTGAATGAATCGCAAGAGGCTGTATCTTGATCATTGCACCCACCCTGATTGGATGGCCTCAGCCTCTCTGTGAACACAGGAGCCAATGTGCAGTCGGGGGCACCACTGGGGAGGCCTCAGCCCCATCCACTTCCATCTGAGGGCAGGGTGATGTCCAGGTTACCGAGCAACCATTCCTGCAACACGAGTGGGAAGGTGGGAAGCAGTGGCAAGAGGCCGACAGTGTCCCTCCGTGTTTGACCCCCTTCCTCCAATCAGTAGCCTCTTCTTCTGTTTCCCACGCCCACTGTAAGGGTGCAGGCCCTCGGTCTCCCAGAGGAGTAACCATCAGTGCACAGGTGTGTAGTCTGGTTCAAACAAGCTCAAGGCTAGCTTCGTGAATCTAGATTTGTTTGTTGCAAATGTTTAGGTTGCTCATATGTGTAAAGGGTTTCTTCCGCCTGCCCTACCCTCTGTCTGTGGGACTGCTCCCTCCTCCTCCACCTCCACTTCACTCAGCACCGCAGAGCCTGGACCCTGATGTCCAGGCACCTGGGTTTGAGCCAATCTTGCTGCTGGATTCGAGTCCACACCCTCCCATTCCTTTCCACCCCTTAGCCTGGGAGCTGGAAACGGTGAGCAGGACTCCAGCCCAGAGCTGTTTTGGTGCTTGATGAGTTAATGTCATAAATCCCTGAGAACCGTGCCTGGACACGGTCAGGATAGCGTAAGGCTGGCTCTGTTAGAATCACTCGTATTTGCTTAGTGGAGGCCTACAAATGCTCTGGCTTTCAGCTCAAATGTCCCGTCCCCAGGGCAGGCTCCTGCTATGAGCTCCGAGCGTCACCCACACAGGTTCTGTCGATGTTTGCTGTCCAGTTTGCCCTGTCTCGATGCGTCATCAACGCTCGTCTGCGCCCCCACCCTGGACCACGAGCTCTCTGAGGTCAGCACCCACGCGGTTTTGTTCATCAGTACACCCCAGTGTCTCCCAGGACAGGGTCTGGCGTGGAGTGTGCTGACAGTAAAGATTTGTGGGATAAGTGGGTGAACGATTAATAGATGTCGCCACCATATGTATCACATTAAAATAAATCTGCATGCTTTGTTGACTTGAATAGGGACTGTGTGAGCTCTGATTTATACACCGACTCAGGAGATCGAGGAGAGGCCAACAAGGGCCTTTGCCCCCATCAGGGCAGTAAACTGGCAGTTCTGCTGCTGCCGTTTCCTGAGGGGCCTACAGACGGAGGCTGCAGAGAGGAGAAAAGCCGGCACGCTCTAAGGAAGCCCTTAGTTTCTGGATGTTTCTTTTCCTTTCAGGGCACAGATCTGGGCAGATAAAACCAATCGGTCCACATTGCTGTCTCCAGGCCAACATAAGCAGATAAATGGTAAGCCCTGGGCTGGCACCCCATCCTCCTCCCTGGGGATGTGTCCAGCACTGGACTGACTTGTGTTTTTTCCACTCAAAGGTGGAAAGAGAAGGAGCATACGCAGGAATCAGTGGCCTCCAGGATGCTGGGGCAGGGGGGAAATCTGTGTTCAGCCCGAGTGCACACATGAACTGAGGGCCAGGCCTCCTGCCGCTAACACTCAGGAGAGGGAGTCCAGCACTCTGGCCAACCTCAGAGCAAACAAGTGGAGAAGGATTGCCGTGTCTCCAGGCAAGGCAAGGTTGGACACAGTGAAGCTGAGTGATGAGGACTGGGGAAGTGGTTGCGGGGGGCCTTTCACATGCTGGCAGCAATGCCATATCTAATTTGATTTGTCACCTGGAACTGGGAGAGAAACTAAATGTTTTGAGCAGGAGTTTGTGTCACATTCATATCCCAAAGTCATGTTTGGGTTGGAGGCGGGTGGTGTGCATGAGTGGAAAGGAGACAAATATATACGGAACATCTGTGGAGGCCTGGCCCCAGCTGACATACAGTCCTTTCATTCCATCAGCCTTGTGACAAATGCATTATTATCTGCACAATTAGAACATGAGACCAAGGGTCTAAGAAGTGGTGTCCTTCTCTCAAGGACAGTCTGCTTGTTAGTGGCCAGCCAGGACTCAGATTCAGACCCATGCTTCCAAATGCATGCTCTTTCCCTGGGACGCTACTGGGCCAGAGGGGCTGAAGCACACGTGCGAGCATGTGTGTATGTGAGACACTACGTGTGTGCGTGTATGTGAGGTGTGTGTGCGTGTGAGACACTGTGTGTGGATGTGTGTGTGTGTGGTGTTATGTGTGTGAGACACTGTGTGGATGTGTGTGAGAGACACTGTGTGTGGATGTGTGTGTGTGGTGTTATGTGGGTGAGACACTGTGTGTGGATGTGTGTGTGAGACACTGTGTGGATGTGTGTGTGAGACAGTGTGTGTGGATGTGTGTGTGAGACAGTGTGCGTGGATGTGTGTGTGTGGTGTTATGTGTGACACTGTGTGGATGTGTGTGTGTGGTGTTATGTGTGTGAGACACTGTGTGTGTGTGTATGTGAGACACTACATGTGTGCATGTATGTGAGGTGTGTGTGCGTGTGTGTGAGAGACACTGTGTGGATGTGTGTGAGAGACACTGTGTGTGGATGTGTGTGTGTGGTGTTATGTGTGTGAGACACTGTGTGTGTGTGTGAGGTGTGTGTGAGACACTGTGTGTGGATGTGTGTGTGAGACACTGTGTGTGTGTGAGAGACACCATGTGTGGATGTGTGTGTGTGACACTGTGTGGGTGTGGGTGTGAGACATTGGATGTGTGTGTGTGAGAGGTGTTGTGTGTGTGACACTGTGTGGGTGTGTATATGTGACACTGTGAGTGGATGTGTGTGAGAGGTGTTGTGTGTGTGAGACACTGTGTGGGTGTGTGTGTGAGACACTGGATGTGTGTGTGACACTGTGAGTGGATGTGTGTGTGTGAGAGGTGTGTGCGTGTGACACTGTGTGTGGATGGGTGAGTGAGACACTGTGGATGTGAGTGAGATACTGTGGATGTGTGTGTGAGAGATGTGTGTGTGTGACACTGTGTGGGGGGTGGTTGTGTGAGACACTGTGTGGATGTGTGTGTGAGACACTGGATGTGTGCGTGTGTGAGAGGTGTTGTGTGCGTGTGACACTGTGTGGATGTGAGTGAGACACTGTGTGTGGATGTGAGTGAGACACTGTGTGGATGTGAATGTACGCACGGGGTCACGTTCTCCCTGCTATGCACCCCGTGCTGTCTCCTGGGATGTGACCTGTGGTCTCCTTGCATGACTGGGCAGAGCTCTTGCTTCTTTATTCTGATCTGTTCACTTTTGCTTCCTCCACAGGGAGCGTCTCCAGTTCCAGATCCTCCTGTGGCCTTGGTACACGCCGCTCCCCTGCCCGGAACGCCTGCTCAGCATCCACCAGAGCTCCTAACCTGGGCAGTTCCTAAACCACAATGGAGACAGCTCGGCGGTCCTCTGCAGAGTGCCCTCCCCATCCCCACACAGGGCTGCTGAGGTTTGCTTCCTGGGCTCCCCCTCCGTACCCGCAGGGTCTGGGGCTGGCAGGGGGAGAAAGGAATCTGAGGAAGGCGACCAACTCAACACGGGGCCTCAGATGTCGTCACAGGGGTGAGAGAGTGGACGGCACCCCGTTCGGGTGGGACTGGTACGTGGGTAATGGGGTTTGGCATCTCTTGCTCACCTTTCTGGCTTTCTAGGCCTTTCTCTCATCATGCTGTGCAGGGGATGAGCCCCTTCATCCAGGAAGGCTTTGCTGAGAGCCCCTCCTGCAGGCCCCACACTCTCAGTCCTTGGCTGGGATGGAGACAGCCGGTGGGGCTGTGAAGCCTTCTCCACCAGGTGAAGGGTGAAGAGGATCTCCAGACAGCAGCACGAATATCCTGGCAAGAGGAGAAGGCACAGCATATTTGGCTCAGGGCACTGCAAGGCAGGTCACTACAAGAGGTGGACTGGCAAGGCCACCTGACAAAAGCCCAGTGAGGAGAGTCGCTGATGTAATCAGACTTGCATTCTGGAAAGGTGGCTGTGGCTGCTGTGAAAACAGAGTGTGCCCGAGAAGCGTTCTTTCCATGTGTGGGGGGAGCCCTGCCAGGAGGCAGAGGCACAGGGCAGAGAGCAGGGCACAGTGGGAGCTGGGAGCAGCACTCCCCGAGGTGTGGGGCTGGGGTCCTGGCAGAGCTGGCCCTGTGCATTATTGGAGCTACTGCCTGGCTGAGAGCAGGAGTGGCCTGAAGGGCCCGCCAGCCCAAGGAAGCCCTTTCCAGGAGTTAAAAGAAAAACTTCAGCCTAATTAAATGTAAAGGAGTTTCATTAAGCAATGAACCATTCGCGAGTCAGGCAGCCCCTAGAATCACAGCAGATTGAGAGAGACGCCAGTGGTCAGACAGATTTACAGACGAAAAAAGGAAAGTGATGTACAGAAATCGGAAGCGAGGTCCCGAAACAGCCGGATTGGTGACACGTTGGCGGTTGCCTTATTTGGACACAGTTTGAACACTCCCCAGTGTATGAGTGGTTAGAGTACGGCTGCTGGGGTTGGCCAAGACTCAGCGATGGTTACAGGCGCAGGCTCCTAAGTTAGGTTTCCCACCTTGTTCGCCTATTAGGCTAGGTTGCAGCTCATCCACAAGGCCTCAAATAGAGAAGTAGGGAATCCCTCTCAGGCCGTATTTAGTTCACTTTAATCCAGGGTTACTCTGCAAAGTTTCCATGGGCTGTGGCCTCTGGGCTTCAGCCATGACGCAGGTGCATTGTCCCCTGCTTTGCTCAGAAAGCACAAGAAAACTGCCCAGCCCAGCCCTCCAGTGAGGCTGGGGGAGATATGCACGCTTTCCTAGCTGCTGTTCGTCCTGAGAGAGAGGCCTGGCTGGGTCAGCTGGCTCCATTATTTCCCAGGCCGCTCCCTGCAGAGCGCAGCCTGCACATGGGGAAGGTGGTGTCTGTGCCAGGCTGTGTTTCTGGTGGAAAACGGCTCACGAGAAGGAGCAAGGAGATGCTGCATCTCCACCTGGATGCGCAGGGCTCAGGGGCGCTGGTGGAGAGACACACAGGATGCTGTCTGTAAACGTGCAACTGCGCCTCATCAATCCCACTGGTTTGCCACAACCACTGGCTCCGAGACTGTAGGTTTGGTGCCACAAATATTTATCTTAAATATTTATCTGAAGGCCTGGACTCGGAACTTGGAGGAACTCCGGACAGAGAGGTTTTCAAGATCTGAAACAGCTCCAGAGACCCATTACCTCGCCAAGCAGAAGGCGGTGTGCTCGTGAGTGAAAGCCACCGAAGCCATCCTTCCCGGTGGAGAGGCATGGCTGTGAGGAGCACCTACTGTGCACACGTGCCGGCGACTGAACAGCTCACCCAGGTCAGCCACACGCTCACCGGATTTCCGTGTTCATCTGAGCTGCCCCGAGCCTCAGGTGGTGCCTCTTTCCACCCCACCCTGCCTGCTCTCCCCACGCAGGCACCCGTCTCCCAGGGGCTGAGTGCAAGGCCATCGCGTCGCGGTCCTGGAGGTGGGGCTGAGGTCCAGTCTGATTCCTCCAGGACCAGGGCATCTGGGCCTCCGACCTGTCACGCATCAGCAGACCCACCCTAAGAGCATCAGTGAGTCGTGGGGGGAGGTTCCAAGTCCTCTTCCCTCGCAGCTCTTCTCTGGCCCATCAGTAACACGGGCTAACATTTTTCAAACTACACACCTAGCTTTCCACACATGGATCTGAGCTCTTTGGTCCTGCATCTTTAACCCAAAATAACAGATTATGAAGGGGTTTGGAAGGGGGAGGTGGGTGCTGAATGGAGAGGCTGTAACCCCCATACTTGCAGTTGGCTGGATTTTACATTGCTCCCAGCATTTTTTCATCTGTCCTATTCGACTCTTACCAAATAGAGAACACACAGGAGTCTCCTTCCCTTTGGACTCACATGGAGCTGGGTTCCCGGGAGATGCTGCTGCTTGCTCAAGTCCAGGAGGCTTGTCCCCCTGGGCTCTGGGTTCTTCCACCTCACACGGATTAATGGGTTTGGTCCATGGGCAGGCTGCTGAGCCCTGCACCCTCCAGGGAGGAAAGTGGCATGAGCCAAGGCCACAGGTGGATCTGGGGACATCAAGGAGCTCTGTGTGGATGAAGAAAAGCGCATGAGAATCTTTATAAAGAAAAAGCTAGAGCTCTGTGCCCAGGCATGGAAGGAGACAGCAAGTGGATGTGTCATAGGGAGAACATGACCCCACGCTGGCATGCACACACACACATGCACACACACACATGCACACCCACATATCAGACACAAATGCACACACATGCACACACACATTCACACATGTGCACACATGCAGACACATACATGCAGACACATGCACACACCTACACACACATCAGACACACACGCACACACACTTGCAGACACACACATGCAGGCACACACCCGCACACACAGACACAGGCACACACACATGCAGACACACACGCACACACCTGCACACATCAGATACACATAGGCAGACAAGCACACACACCTGTACACACATCAGACACATATGCACGCACACGTACACATTCACACATGCACACACCTGCACACACCTGCACACACATCAGACACACATGCACACACACACATACACACACGCACACACATAGATGTATCTATATAAGCAAGTGTTTTCTTATGCAAATAAAGGTCTGGAAGTTTTTGTAACCAGCTGAGATACTGAGGGAGAGGAAAAGGAAAACGAACAGCTTTCTTATTTGTGTGCATATATTCGTGTTGTTTGTATTTTTATAAGCAGGTATATGGCACACATATTTTCAAAAGGAAAATATAAAGGCAAAGTATGAATTTCAAATTGTGTGAGCAGTGTGGATGCCAACAACAGTGTGAGGCTCGCGACGGTGCAGGTGCCCCTGCTGCCGTTCTCCACGGTGCCGGTCGAGATCTCTCCACCGTTCCCACTGGGATCTGCTCCCTGCTTTACAGGGGACTACTGTTAGGAGACTGGGGACAGAAGGGGTGGGGGAAGGTGGACCACCCTGTGGGGCCGCACCATCACTGATATATTCTGAACATCCGGACCGCATGAGCTTATTCCAGCTAACAGGGTGGCGTGTAGGGAAGCCACACGCAAAGCCCCTCCTGTGGCCGGGCTTCCATCCTCCTGACCCACTGGCTCGGCCCAGCGGGAGAAGGGTCAGCCGTGCTCCAGGCTGAAAGTGTGAAACAGCAGGTAGGTTTAGGGGTGCCAAAGGTTCGCTATGGTGGGGGATGGCTGGTCGGTGAGGGAGGGTGGGAGAGTTAGGCTGGAGTGTGTTGGGGGCTGCAACGGAGTGCTAACCTCCTCCGGAGGCAGGATGTCTAGAAGGCACTGAGGGTGTCTAGAAGGCACTAATTCTGACAGATTCGCAGTTTAGGAGGATCTCCCAGGCTCCTGAGGGAGACCGTTGCGGAAGTGTTTAGCCAGATTCGGCACTGGGGAGATCTAGAAAGAGCCGGTTATGGGTAAAGTCGTGACACGGTGATGGCGGTGGGAAAGAGGGTGGCTTTAAGGAGGCAGGCCTGGTTATGGACGGGAAGTGGGGAGAGGCTGAAGGGGTGCCAGAGTGGGTGAACTGCAGGGTAGGGGTGGAGCCAGGGGTGCACTGGCTGGCACAGGAGGCGCAGGGCCGTCCCAGCAAGGACGTCCTGAGGACAGTCAGGGACTGCTCCGCCCTGTGCTCCCTGAGCCTCAGTACCTCATCTGCCTAATGGGGACACTGTGTCAAGACACTGACGCAGCAGGGCCGGTTCACTCAGCAGGATTGAGCCAGGAAATTGAGGCTTGCAGAGACACCGCTCCTTGGCAGTGCCACCATCAATACCAGGCAGTCCGTGGAATGGAGGTGCCCTGCTCTTCTAAAGCCTCCTCACAGGAAAGCAGGGAGCAGCCCGACCTGGCGCCCATTCCCCCAGCCAACAGCGGGAGGCAGGTGCCTGGCCAGGACAGCTCTGAGAGCCAGGCAAACCTCCCCGGGAGAGCGGGAGGGAGGCAAGAAGGAACCGACAATCACTGAGATTCTTAAGGCGCTTTGAAGTTCTGCTAGAGCAGCCCGTCAGACAGCCCTGAGAAGCATTGCCCTATCCCGTCCGGTTATTTACACAGGGAAAGAAACAATGAGGCCCAGACAGAGTGAGCTAATCCCTCAGCCATTGAAATAATACTGCCAGTTGGCTCCTCAAGAACATAAAAACACAACTATCATATGATTGAGCAATTCCACCTCTGGGTCTATCCCCAGAAGAATTGAAAGCCGGGTCTCAGATACTTGTGCCCTGTGTTCATAGCGGCATTATTCACAGGAGACATGGGGGGCAAACAACTCGTCTTCATCAAATAATGAATGGCTAAGCAAAATGCAGTACATGCATACAACGGCACATTATTCAGCCTTAAAATGGAAGGCGATCCTGACGCATGCCACAATGTGGGTGAATCCTGAGGGCGTTATGCAAGGTGAAATCCGCCAGTCACTAAAGGACAGATACTGTGTGATTTCATGTACATGAGGTCCCTAAAGCAGTCAAATCCACAGAGACAGAAAGTAGGATTGTGGGGACCAGGGGCTGGGGGCAGGGGATGAGAAGTTCATGCTTAGCGGTGACAGAGCTTCAGTGTGGGGACAGTGAGACAGCCCTGGAGACAGAGGGTGGTGATGGCCGCACAACAATGTGAGTGGCTTAATGCTGCTGAACTGTGCATTTCAACATCAAGATGATTCCCTTTTTTTTTTTTTTTTTTTGGTGGAACCTCACTCTCCCACCCAGGCTGGGGTGCAATGGTGCAATCTCAGCTCACTGCAACCTCCACCTCCCTGGTTCAAGCAATTCTCCTCCCTCAGCCTCCCAAGTAGCTGGGATTACAGACATGCACCATCATGCCTGGCTAATTTTTGTATTTTTAGCAGAGATGGGGTTTCCCCATGTTGGCCAGGCTGGTCTCAAACTCCCAACCTCAGGTGATCCACCCACCTCAGCCTCCCAAAGTGCTGGGATTACAAGTGTGAGCCACCACGTCTGGCCTAAGATGATGCATTTTATGTTGTATGTGCTTTACCACAGTTTTTTTTTAAATATAGCAAATAACACTATCACTCCCCGTGACAGCACTCCTCTGCAGCTGTGGTGCCCAGGACCTTGCATTGTAGCTGTTCAGGGCCCCCTGGGAACGCAGTCTCCTCTTGAGGCCCAGGGATGGGAGTGGCATCCCACGTTGCCACTTCCTGTATGTCTTACCAGTTCTTAGTAACTCTTTTGATCTTGCCTTGTAAGTGGACCCTTCCTTCAATTACTTTCCACTGAAAAATAATAGTAATACTGCCAGTAGAGTCGTTTTAGCCACAAGTACAGCAAGAACGCTTGCGACCATCTGATGGGACATCTCGAGGCTTGTGTGTGACAGCCACGCTCAGCAGTGTCAGCCTCACACCCGGAGAGGACGCCGTGCTGGAGAGGATGCAGTGCCACCTGGATCTCAGTGGCGTCCTCAGACGTTGCAGAGCGTCTCTATCATGAAGCCCACCTGATTCCAGGAATACGCCTCAGCAGGAAGCCGTTTGTCACACTGATTAATAATCTAAGCCCAGCAGAAGGCACCCAATCCTCCTGACAACATGATAAGCCCATGTACACGAGGACTCCCATTAACCATGACTCTCCCTCGTGGAAGGGAATAAGAACCCCGTTTGGACTTGGAATGTGAGTGACTGCACAGCCTTAGAGAGGAGGTAAGAGTCTGGTCGCAGTGGAGACAGCAAGGTCGGCGCCCTGAGCGAAGGGGTGCCACCCAGAGAGCCACTGTGGCCGTGCAGTCTGCACAGGATGAGGCTCTGGGTCCTCGTGAGCCAGTCCAAGAGCCATTGCCGATGCCCCTCCATGAACCCACGGGCTAAGCCAACAGGAAGAAGAGGACTGAGGTGCCTTATCCCGCTCCGTTCAGCAGCAGCTCGGGACACCGTTGCCTCCCCGGTGTGAGTCTGGCTGTGCCAAGCCCCTGCCTTTCCTAAGCAGCACGGCCGTGTGCTCCGGCCTCTGCACGTCCTGTTCTCCCAGCTCTCCCCGGCCTGCCCCTACCTTGGCTGCCCCTACACAGCCTCCAAACTCACTCAGTTATAGCTGCTTCCCCTGAAATGCCCAAGCCCGGGTTGGGCACCCTCTTCTGTGTCTCCACAAACCACTCACACCCCTCAGCCCTGGCCCTGAGTGGCCCTCCAGTAAGCACATGTGTGTTTACTCGGTGGTGTCCCAGCTCAGCCCGAGGGCTCTGTGGGGTCAAGGAGCTCCACTGCCCCATCTCTCTGTGCCCAGTGCCTGTGGAACCCTCGGGGATAGCAGATACCCGGAGACTATTTGACCTATCCCCCCAACTTTTTTTTTTTTTTTATACAGAGTCTCGCTCTGTCACCCAGGCTGGAGTGCAGTGGTGCGATCTCCGTTCACTGCAAGCTCCACCTCCCGGGTTCACACCATTCTCCTGTTTCAGCCTCCTGAGTCTCTGGGACTACAGGCGCCCGCCACCACGCCCTGTTAATTTTGTGTGTGTGTGTGTGTGTGTGTGTGTGTGTGTGTGTGTGTGTATATATATATATATTATTTTTTAGTACAGACGGGGTTTCGCCGTGTTAACCAGGATGGTCTGGATCTCCTGACCTCGTGATCCGCCCGCCTCGGCCTCCTAAAGTGCTGGGATTACAGGCGTGAGCCACCGTGCCAGGCCTAGACCTATCCCTTATCCACGGGCCCCGTGCTGTGCCTCAGACAGGATGCTGAGTTTCACCCGCCTCCACACGCCACCATGGTGCCTGAGAGACAGCCTGTGTTTCCCCAAGGAAAAGGAGGCCGCACGCTGGAGCTCAGCCCCAGACAGTGAGGCTTGCGTGAACCAGAAAGGGACTTCCAGAAACCAAAACTTCTTCAAGGGCGTCTGAGGGGTTAAACAACCTCAACTAATGCCCAGGCCACTGGCCAGGACTGAGCCTCCACCCTGAACAGGACTCAGCAGTAGCTTTCAGCACAAAACAGGAAAACCACCGCGGCCGGGAAGACACGGGCATTGACTTAGGAAAGGCGGTGGTCCGTTCAGCATCGGTTCACTCTCTAGGGAAATACAAAAAGCTCATAAACATGTATTACTGAGGGTGAGCAGTATATTTCATTTTACGTGGCGTGTGCTTTGTGGCACTGGTGGCTCGACACTCTAAGCAAGAAAGTCTCCGGCATACTGTTCAGGCAGGTGATTCTGAGAAAGAGGTTCGGGAACAGGTGCCCAGAAACAGCCCTTGAGGGGGGCAACCATGGGGGGGCTGGGGTCTCAACAGCACTGTGTATGCTCTGAGGGGCTGAACACAGAGGGCAGATTGTCCTCTTCCAGAACACTCAGGAGAGGGTGTGATTGACCGGACGAGGGATCTGGGACCGTGGACTTCTCCTCCAAGGGGAAACCACGTGTGCCCGTTTCCGTGTGGACGAGAGGACAGGAGAGAGACGTGGGAAGTGGGCACTCCTGGGAGGGGTACACTGCCCCGGAGGTGGGTGGGCCTGCTGGACCAGGCACTCGCTCGGAAGAGGATCAAATAAACATGCCGTGCTCTCTCCAAGACCCACAACTCCCCACCCTGCCTCTCAGGAGGCTGGGCCAAGGGGATCAAGGGAGACCACAGTAGTCCTGATTTCCCATGGCGGCAGAAAGAACTTTCTGACTTTCCCCCCAAATTCCTGAGGCTGGAGGTCCTGTGACTAATGGGCTGGACCCTTCTTCCTAGCCTCAGAAAAGATGTTGGGTGGCAGGTTCCCTGGGAAAGATGGCGTGGAGATTCCACAGAGCACCAAGAGCAGCAAGTCACCCTCTGCTGACAGCAGCGGCTCAGCAAGGAGCAGGCTTTTGGCCACACGAAATGAAGGGCCATGATAGGCAGTGTGGAGGGGGGACAGGTGTGACCTGGGACTGCAAAGAGAGTCCTGGTGGGCAGCGTGGAGAGGGGCAGGTGTGACTCAGGACTGCAAAGAGAGTCCTAGTGGGCAGTGTGGAGAGGGGACAGGTGTGACCCCATGTGCAAAGAGAGTCCTGATGGGCAGCATGGAGAGGGGACAGGTGTGGCCCAGGACTGCAGAGAGAGTCCTAGTGGGCAGCGTGGAGAGGGGACAGGTGTGACTCAGGACTGCAGAGAGAGTCCTGGTGAGCAGCGTGGAGAGGGGACAGGTGTAACTCAGGTCTCCACTCCTTCTTGTGTGTGCTGGAACGACCCATTTGAACTTGCTGAATCTCCCTTTCTTTATCTAGAAATTGATAGTTTCAGTAGTGACCTCTGAGACTCACAGGGAACACATAGCAGGTGATTCATGTGACCTGCCTGCTCCTTAAGGAGTACAGGGAATACACAGCACAGCCAGGCCCCTGGCCACTGGCAAGGGTTCCTTGGGCAGCCAGAGGCCACACACCCCAGAGGCCCAGCTTTCTCAGGCCTGATTCGCTTCCAACCCCGCCCGTCACCCTCCCACTGCATGTCCTGCTCAGGCCCTGCTGCCCGGAATATGCTGAACCTGCCCCATGACCCAGGGCGCCGTTGCCCTGTCTGTTCCCTCTGCTGCCAATGTCCTAAGCCCTCCATGGCTGCCTCCTCCGTCACCTCCTTCTAGATGCTGATAAATTTTACCTTATTGGAGGCTCTATCCCTGGTATAAAATACCAACGTGCACACACACACTCCTCTGTGTCCCCTCTACCCCATCTCACTTTTCCTTTTTCTTAACAGTACTGATCACCCCATCACACTCTTTGGCTCTCTGCCCTCGGTGCCTCTCAGAGGCAGGGAGTGTGTACGTCTGCAAAGGGACTCACAGCCTCACCAGCGCCAGCCTCCTCTCAGGCTCACAGTCCTCCAAAGCCCCAGCTCCTCTGCCTCAGAGAGCCGCAGCCTGTGCCTTCCCAAGGCAGCTGTGCCTTCCCAAGGCAGCGGCGCCTTCCCGGGTGAGCCTGGGGTCGCCCTGTCCTTTCCTCTCCTCTGCTCCCTCAGAGTCCAAGACCCAGCCCCACCACGGAGAGCGATCAGCAGGGCTCTCTCAAAGAAGGCAGATTCTAACTCCACAGCAGAACAGATGCAGTGTGATTGGAAAGTGCCAAAGACGAGCGAGGAAGATGGCAGGGAAAATGGTGAGAGCTATGAAATTCACATCCAGCCTCCTTTAATCACAGCTCGGGCTTTAATCACCCCAGGCGGCTTGAGAAGTGCAGTATTCAATGTGTTTCCTTAACAGCCTCATCAAGGCCCTGGAGGTCTGGAGCGCTTGACTGGGAATGGAGATGTATGGGTCCCCTCCATGCTTGGTCTCCCCCCAACATAAAACCCCAAGGACAGCTTCTCTCTGCCTCAGTGTCTCTGCTCTTCTTCACTTGTGCTGGCTGAACAGAGGAATCGGAAGGCATCTAGGCAAGTCCTTATGTAAAGGAGGACAAACACACCCTTCAGCTGCATTTTCCTCTAAGACAGAGGTCTTTGGGGAGCACAGCAGAAATATCCTGCTTTAGAACCTGTCGGTAAGCACTTGGGCCGTGGGAACACGTTGCTATGGCCTCTGCAGCACCTTGGAAGGGGCCCTTGAGAGTCAGCGGCCTGAAGCCACGACCTTCCACACATCCACCAGGGCACACGCCCAGGGCTATCTTCCATGCACCCGCCCAGGGTGTCTAGGAAGCCTTGCCACACACCTGCGTCACAGTGGCCTGCATGGAAGACACGACTATGACATCTACATGAATGGAGCAGAGACACAGATGAGGACCTGTGTGTGTACACACTCAGAAACAGGCTCACACAGATTAAAGGGATATGTGTGCACCCACCCACCTGTCCACACACACTCACATCTCTGTACCTTTGACCCCAATGGTCACTTACCCACCGAAGTCCCAAGAGATGCCACCGAGGGCACCTCTTTTCTTGAGGTGCTCTTCGCTAGTAGAACAAGTCATCCCAATTACTGAAAGACGCGTTGATAACAGCCAGACCTGGAAATGGTCTCATCAGTTTTACTGTGTGTTCACAAAGGGTTTATCAAGAGTGCCAGGGTCCCCAGACACTGGGTGGTTCCCAACCTTGAGGAGGACTGGCACTGATCCACCATGGTTTCATGCTGGCCCATTCACCAGGGCCACGTCCTTCCTCACATGCCTGAGACTGATGTTTTCTCAAATGATGTTGCTAGTACCTTGGCCCACATCCATCTCCCAACTAAGGCCCAGACATCCAGACTCATCACCACAGTCAAGCAGCGGCCCTGGAATCGGGTGAGGCTCTGTGATGGAGAAGGAGTCAGGTGAACCTGCATGGCCGCACAAGCAGCCAGAGGCCATGTGCCTAGAGCAAGGAGATACAGCCTTGTGTCTGCTGCAGACAACGCTTCCTGACAGCACAGCTGGGACCCACATGCAAAATCCCTTTCTACCCCAGCTGCCATGGCACCAAAAGGGCCACAGAGCCCTGGCAGCCTGGTCTGAGTGTCCAGGCTTTGGGTTCAGCTATTGCGGGAGAGCTCAGGCCAAGGGCCTTGCCCCCATCTCCGTGTGCCCAGAGCTAGTGTACCAGGCACAGAGTGGCATTCAATATAGACTTGCTGAACTAGGCAGAGCTGGCCTCCTGGGAACCGCCACCAGCGTTCTCTAAGTCCTGCTGTGGTCCCTGTGTAGTGGCACTGGGAACAACGGAAAGGAAGCAGGAGATCTATATCTCATTTGGAAATGTCATGGGAGCACCTGACATTTTAGAGAGAAGACCAAGGGGTGAACTAAGAGCAGATAGCTTCAAGGGAACAAGCCCGGCCCTCTAGTCAGGCACCTTCTGTTTAAAGCACTGGTCTGGGGTTACTTCCTGGATGCCAGTGTTTAAGCTTTCCACTCGGTTTTGATGTTCTTGCTGATGAACTGGAAATTGTTAAATCCGTGTCAGGGGCTCTTCTGAGAGCTAAATGAGATGAGGTACCCGCATCAGGCAAGATAAGCTGCGGGAGGCATAGCCAGCCACTCACTCATTCACGCTCTCACATCCTCTGCAGTCCACTGGGGACCCTGCAGCAGGTGCCTTCCTCCTAGGCCCCAGGCAGGCAGAGTGGCTGTCACCCTAGGAATGTGGCTGCAGAGGCAGATGGAAAAAGAGTGCCGCAGAGCAGGGAGCGTGGTCTCCAACTCACACTCTCCTCCTGACCACAGCAAACTCTCAGCTGTGCCCTGGGTCAGCGGGGTGGGGAGGTGTAGTTCTGGAAAAGAGAGAGAAGCCAATCTTTGGGAAGAGCCCTAAGGAAACCAAGAGCTTGGCTCTAGTGCAACCTGGAACACTCCAGATACTCAAAACAGCACCAGCTCCCTTTCCCTGTGTTTAAGGCGTGGCTTTCAAATAGTGAGATTGTTACCCCGGTGAGCTGGTGGGGTCTGTTTTTTCTTAAAGCCAGTCCCTCTCCTGCCCCCAGTCACAGGGGAGCACCAGATCAAGGGGAGCCACCCACAGGAGGAAAGGGGAGCCCCTAGTGGGAATATTTCTGAAAGGCTCTGGAAGAGGCAGGTGGCCAGGACCCAGATTGGCAGCGAGGACAGGAATGGTGTTCCCCATGGGAGTGGTCTGATGGCAACAGCAAGGTGACTGAAATGGAATTCGGTAACATGCACATTGAGGCTGGATGGAAAGCTGTGATACTGGAATGGACCCACACCCCTTCCAATTCACCCATTAATGTAAAACAAATCCAATTAAAAGGGCAAAAAGAATTTGAACTACTAGGATTGAGTCTGGCTGAACATAAGAGAAATCTAACTATAGCAGTAACTTAACATAAAAGCATTTATTTTTTCTTTTAGTGGGAAGTTCGAAGTTAGACAATCAAGGACTGGTACAAACAACATATGATGCCAAAGGGAATAGTTTGTTCTCGTGTATTTTTGCTGTCTTTCTGTATCCTGTTACATCAGCTGTTCCACATGCACAAGGTAGCTGCTGCTGCTCCAGACATCTCAGCCACATTCCAGGCAGGATGGAAGGGGAGAAGGTGTACACCAGATAAATATGTCCCTTTTTATCAGAAAACAAAGTTTTTTTCTGGTAGCCTAGCAGGAAAATTTTCACTTCATCTCATTGCTAAGAACTGAGTCAACATGTCCTTCTATGCCATGAGGGATCCTAGAAAAAGAGAAAGGAAATTAGATAGGCAACGAGCAATGAGGAGTTTCAGAATTCAACAAAATAATTCTAAATTTCACCTGTAAACAAAGAAAGAGAAAAAAAAAGTAAGAAACAGTACAATATTGAGGGGGAAAAGGTACTGTCTTATCCAAACAATTGACTTAGCAAATAAATTAGATTAGATTTCACCCTTTTGGCATGCATTAAACAAATTACAGAGGCACTAAATAATTAAATGTAAAAACAGAGCCACAGAATGACTTAACAGGTACATAGGCGACTCTACAGCGCTGGGATATATTTTTAAACCTGATACCGAAGACAAAGCCATAAAGCATGACAGATTCAACTGCATTGAGAGTAAATATATTTGAGTAGCAAAAATGCAAAATTATAAAGTTAAAAGACAAACATCATTTAGGGAAATATTTGCTATGTTCACAAAATTGTTAATATTGCCCAAAGTACAGACTTTCTGCAAATCAATAAGAAAAAGACAAGAAGCAAATGCTTAGCTTATCAAAGAAGAAATTTCTGTGTGTCACAGAAAACAATGAGAAATCTTCAACTCCCTAATAGTCAAGGGAATCCTGGTTAATGAAACAATGGATTGCTACTCTTTACCTCCAATTCTCGCATATTTTTTAGTCAATGATTGGGAAGTTGTAGAATTATAGTTGGTTTTTATATTCTCTTACTGTCTGACTCCTGCGATACAAAGTATGACTTGTTTAAGATACAAGTTATTTTAAACAGTGTGAAACGGGCCTCATAACTACACAATTCCCCCTCGAGAATGTGGACTCCGCCCTCCCGAGCCAGAACGTGACTTCCTGTCCCTCCAGAGTATTTATGGCACATCCGCAATGTGCATGGTGCTGTGAGAGATGTGTAAGTGTGAGACGCGATGCTCATCAGGGTGTTCAGGGACTCCGGGGCCCAGTCCAGATGCTCGGGGCTCTGCAGATTTTCCCTCAGCTTGGCCCTGCCACACGGAGCCAGGTGTGTTTGCATCTCAGAGCATGTGCTGCTCATGGACCACAGTGCCTTGGTGCCTCATTGCCCTTTGTTCATGTAAGATATGCAGTTCAGACCTCTCATCCTCCAGGCACCTCCCTGGCATTCCCGTGCTGCAGGCGTAGGTGGGCATCCCACCTCTGTGTTCTCACAGTTCTTGGTTAGTGGAGGCAGGTGTACATCTTCACTTCTGTACTGTCAGTGGCTAACACAGGGTAGGTGCTCAGCTTGCTGGAGGGAGGGAGGAAGGGGAGGAAGAGAGGAAGAGTAAATGCTCTGCTCCTGCCAAAACCAAGCACAGATTATGGGCTATGGGCACTCACAGGAGGGAGTGACCCCTCGTGTGAAAAGGCCAGGGCATCCAAGAGGACAGAGGCCTGAGCTGGATTTGTGAAAAAGATGGAGGAGAGGAGCTGGCGGAGGAGGCCCTGATGCAGGAAGTACATGGAGCATGGAGGAGAGGCCCAAGCACAGGAGCCTGGAGCAAGTCTGTGGACCCCTGAGGACCATCCCTGCACCCCCATCCCCTGCACCCCCATTCTATGCCTCCACCCTCTGTCTGCTGGGCCTGAAGAGCAGCTGCCGACGTGACACCAACTCAGCTGGCAACAAGGCCATTCCGAAGGCGCTCCAGGACAGCCAAGCCTCATCCATCTCGTGCCCAGAGACCTGGCCATGTTTTCTTCCAGAGCCTATTAGCAGAGTGTCCTCTTGCTTGTCTGTAAAGAACAAAGCCCTTTTTTGCTCCACAGGAGCTGGCTCTGTAGGGGAGAGGTGCTCGCAGGCACGGAGGCACAGTCTCCATTCATCTAAATAGCGTAAATGTCGGCATGGAGGCCACAGGAAGGCAGTGAGTGTTCACATCAACAGACACACATTTACAGTGCCCGCAGACCCCGCTCGGCAGCTAGCGCACACAGAAAACATTTACTGAGCCCTCCTGGCACAGGCCCCTGACACAGGGCTAGAAACTGGAGGTATGGGACAGGGAACTCGCAGGAGCTGGGAGCTGCAAGCCAGGTGAGCCCAGGGAGAGTCTTAAGTAGGCATCGACAAGGTCACGTGTCCATTTTATAGAAGCCACGTGAAGAGTGGATGGTAACAGAAGTGCTCCTAGAAGCCAGTGGTGCTGGCATCACTGACTAGGGTGAGAATGGATGGGAGGTGTTTCAGGAAGAAGGTAAGTGGTTACACAGGTGGCCTGTGGAGAGAGGCTGATCTGAGTTAATGGCACCGATGCCTGGAGGACACCAGTGCCCCAAATGGACCTGCAAATCCCAGGTCTGAGGGGATGGATGTTGTCAGGATGGGCTCTTCAGATGGGTATAGTGATGCCAAGACCCCTCGGTAGACACTGCATGTTTGCAAACGCCCTGCTGTTCCCAGGAAGCCCCCTGGGGCTTCCCCTGTGAGGCAGTCAGGTCTCACGTGCTCAACCTGAGCTGGAAAGACATTCTTCTGAGCAAGAGCGTGATTACGACGGCGCTTCCTGCGAGGAGAAGGAAATGATGTTTAGAAGGCATGTTCCAGGGGCCCAGCTCTGAGAGGGACCTCTGGGGGACTCTGCTGGGGGAACCAGGACACACACAGTGGACAGCAGACAAAGCCACCTGCACACACTGCACTATGTTCAGCCATCCAGAGGCCCACCCCTGTGCCACAGTACCCTGCCCACTCACCTCTATTTTCTCATTATCTATGACTCATCCCTCCAGGAGCTAGAACCATGGCCATGCTCTTTCTGTGCACCCACCAGCGGTGAGCACATTTGTTGCCCAAGGAGTGACGACGACTCAGACAACATGGGCTTAAAGCAGAGACTCCCCCTGGAAAGCCTGGCAGGGAGTGTGCTCTGAACCCCTGCAACCAGGCCTCCTGCCTCACAGAGAAACCTCCTGCCCCAGCAGTGGCCAGGGGAGCTGGCTGTTGGCACAGCCTCACTCCATCTCATTGATCACAGGTGTCCTGTCAGGGCCACAAACAAAAGGAAGGTTTCAGGCTGTCTAATAGTCTGGAAGCATGAAAGAGATGTCATTCAGCTGCCACTATCAGCTAGTGCATGTGAGCCACAGACCTCCGTCTTTCCAGCACACAGGCACCGGAGCACAGGGACAGCGATGGCCCTGGCGTGGATGGGCAGGATGGGGACCAAGCCTCGCTCCCGTCTTCTTTATTTCAAAGGGTCTTACCTCAGGGCACAGAAGCCCTTGCAAAACGTGCTGAAGGACTGACAACATCCTTGCCCAGAGTCCATGCTGCCGTGGGCACACTTTTTTGCCCCTGTCCCCTGGCTCTTTTTGTGAGGTGCACGCAGGGACCAGAGCCAAAGCCCACGGCACAAGCCTCTCCCCAGGCCTCACCGCCACTCCCCGCTTTCACCTCCCACAGTTGCTCTGCCTGTCATTTCTTTATTGGCTCTCAGATCCGGCCAGCCCCTTCCCTGTGTCTCTCCCATGGTGGGAAATTTCACAGCCTTTCCATCTCCTCCGTCCCCTTTTCTAAGAACTATAAATGGTTCTGCCTGAGGGAGCCCCATCAGATGGCAGGTACCCTTCTTTGCTCCCGCTTCTTTCTGTCTGGAATAGAGACTTGAGCCCACACAGCATCTCCCTCCCCTGAAACGACACAGGCCAGCCTTGCAGGACCAGCGAGCCTGTCCCACATTGCACAGGCCACCAGGCCAGAGCTGGGGGACGACACAGGGCATGGGCAGCCTGACGCGTCCACATTTCCTTTCACAGTAGACCCTCTAGGGCTGCAGCCGACTGAGAATATAGCCTCCGCTCCAGCCCCCCACTGACCACTGCATCTCAACCCCTCCACTCAACCAGAACACCTGGAGGGGTCTCTCCCACCTTCAGGGTCCCACCATATTCTGCTCACGGGGCCAACTGTTAGCAAGGGGCAAGGTGAGATGTGGATAGCCCTCAGAGAACCATCCAGCAGGAACGCAGAGGCCCAGGCTGGCCGGGTGCACACAGCCCAGCCTCCCTCCATCCCAAAGTGAGCTTTGCTTGTTGCAGGGATGGGTGCTTTCCATCTTGGCTGGGCTCCAGAAGGGGGTCCTTGCTCTCCATGGCCTCATGCGTTTATATGTAGGGTGGCCATGTCACTCATATAACTTATTATCCAAACTGGAGCACTAACAATAACTACGAGGTGCTATTAATACATCTGCTGGGGCAGTAGATTGAGACAGGTAAGCTGGGACATGTGTTTTATTCATCAAGGAGTTGGGAGGCACAGGGATTGCCTAACTGATTTGAAAGGCTGTGCACTTTGCAATAGGAATTACAGAATGATAGACCCAATGAGTAAGAAATGCACCATTCCTAGGTGTTCATGGCCTCAAGGGCTAGTGTATCAGCACAGGTGCCTGCAAAGGCCCTGGGAGCCAGCCGTGGGATAACTACCAGTTCATCCGGAAGACCACTAGCTCATCTCTCACCAATGCTGTTTCCATTCATTACAAAAGCTCTGCAAATTAAGAACTGTGGCCGGCTCTTAAAGATGCAATGCCTGGGTATAGGAGCAGCTCATTAGCTCTCCGAGTCCACGCAGCTGGAGAGCCCAGCGTCCTCCCCAGTCCCTGCAGCCTCCTATTGATGTCATTAAAATCCAATGATGCAGCTTTTCTTTCTGTTTCAAAACCATACCAAGCTCAACGTTTCCCATCCGAGCTCATCCATCTTCTCCTTAAGTCAGCAGTTTTCTCCCACAGCCTGCTCTCTGCCAGGGCACTCCTGCTACATCCCTCCCGATCCGTGCAGAAGGGAGCAGCTGGGTTGGATTGGATGACATCTGATGGGGCCAGACTGTGGTGTGAAGGCTTGCTGCATGGTCGTAATCAAAAGTTGGCTGGATCCAAGGAAAATCCCGGACAAGGATCGCCAGAGTCCAGAGTCACTGACACTGTGGCTTGGGGATGCTTGGCCACATGGTCAGCCTGGGCAGATGGGGTCAAGTTCCAGGGCCCAGGAAGAGAGGCCACTGCCCATGATCCAGGCCTCAGGGACTCAGTGTGTCAGATGAGCAGCGAGTACACATGGGGCACATAGAGGATCCGCCAAGACAGATGAGGAGGCCCCAGGTCCTAGGACAGCAATGCAGGGACAGAGCAGGTTCAGGGAGAGAGGGGCCCACGAAGTCTACTTCTTTCCCTGTGCGAATGACATGAGCCATTCAGCCTCATTGTATGATTTAGAGCATCAGAAAATCTAAAAGTAAAGGAAGAAAATTGCTCACAGTCCCAAGGGCAAGTCAATATTAATGTTGATCTTTGATAAGTTGTCTTCTAAGACTGAGTTATTATATAATAATAATGCTACTTAATTTTTTACAAATTTACCCCATTCTGCTTTTTCCTGACAACGTCACGTAAGTGTTTTTCCATCTTATAAAATAACCAGTGGTCATCATCCAATGTAAGTTCCAAGATGTTCCATCAAATGGATGCCCTAATTTCCTTGGTGGTTCACTTATTGATGGACATCGAGTTTGTCCTCCATTCTCACTATTATCAATAAGAACTGAAGACACACAGATATTCTTAAAACTTTGTCCTCATTTCAGATTAACTTCTCAGGATGGTGATGACTAGACAGAAGCTCAGTAAGACTTTAAGGCCTGCGGTACGTATGGCCAGATTGCTTTCTATAATCTCTAGACGAGTGATTTCCATGTATTTCAGCAGTGCATATTCTGTTCTTGAGCCTTTAAGTCACTGATTAGAAACATCCAACAACATTTTCTGAGCACTTTCTATACACTAGACCCTCAGCCACAGACAGCCATGTCCTACCCAAAAGCAGCAGTGTTGGTCCCTGCCCAGCCTTCCACTGAGCCCCAAGGGGACAAGTTGGCACAGGCCACCGTGGACATGACAGGGGTAGAGACTCCCAACATTGCACATAGTCCCAGCACATGGCTGAGAGGCTGTGGTCAGCCGCACGCCAGCACAGGCGGAATGATGCAGCCGGCAGCCTCGTCCGCTTCACTCTAAGTAAGCTGAACTGACCCACCCACAGAGAGGAGTGTGGTCAGAGGGAATGTGTTAAATGGAACCATATGAAATTTCCAATAATCTACCATTTTTATCTTCAGAAATGGAAATTTCATACAGTTACAACTAATGCTGGTTATGAAAAATATTCATCACACAGAATTTGAGAGAAAAACAAGGACTCTGGAGTTTGAATTTCTAAGTTTGAATCCTGGCTACATGGTTCATTTGCTGGGCGATGATGGTCAACTTACCTTCTCTGAGTCCATAAAAAAAGATAACTATGTCCTTGTAGGTGAGCCAGAGCCAGCTCCATGGGCCTGCAGCCTGTGCTACCCCAGGGCCTAGTGCTCAGAAGGGCCCAATGTGGTTTAATGCTCTACTATTCCTGTTTTGAAATCTGTAGTAATTCCTGAAGAGCTCTGTTTGTCACATTGCACTGGGCCCTGCAAATTTTACAGCCAAGCCTACATTCAGCCCTTAAGACAAGTACCTAAAACAATGTTTGCATCATGGTAGATACCAACAAATGTCCCTTCCTGCTCTCTTACCTTGGTATATTTAAGATATAATTTGTACCCATCCTTAAAAAATACATTTCTGCAACAGACGTAAGAGAAAGGAAAAGGTGTGTTTGTTGGACAGCTTATATGTTTCTTGCCTAATGGTGCAGGTGGCAAATATCCAACTCAGACACTCCTCAGTCACCTATTGCTCATGGACACCACGCTGTAGGGGCCAAGGAAGAACATTCCTTTTACCCTTGGCAGGTTCACTGAAAACCAACTGACAAAAGGTAGATTAACAGGAGAAATGGCATACACACATTTATTCGTGTGCCTGGCAGTCATACAAACATCTCAAAGAAAGACAAGATGGTTAATGCTTTTTTACCATCTTGAGGTTACAGAATGTTAAAAGAAAAACATTAGGCAAATTAAATTTAACAGACTTTAAGTGAGCAAAGACTATTTGCAAATTGGGCAGCCCCTCACCTCCAAACGAGAATAGATTCAGAGAAACTCCAGCCCTGCCATGTGGTCAGAGATTCATGGACAGAAAAAGGAAAAGGATGTGCGGAAAACAGAAGCGAGGTACAGAAACAGCCAGATGGGTCCCATCTTGGCTTTGCCTTATTTAAATGCAGTTTGAATAGTTGGCCACCTGTGATTGGCTGAAACTCAGTGATTAGTACAAGACTAGGTTATGTCTGTTCACACATCCAGTTAGGGTACAGTTCACACGTACAGAGAAACCTTTAGGCCAAAATTAAAATAGTAAGGAGGCAGCTGTGGGCTAAACTTAATTTAACAGGAAGAAAATGGGGGCTTCAAGCATGGCCACAAATGGGTTATGGTGGTAAATCATGTTACTGGAGGGGGACGAGGGGGTATCTAGCTGACAAAGGTGGTCTTGTTGTGTGGGTGAAAGCTCACTGGTAGCAGCCCTCAGACAGAATAGATGGTGAATGTTTCTTTCGGACCTTTGTGGATGTCAGAGTCCTGGTTAATCTCTCGTAGACAGGATAACGGAAGCCTCTGAGAAAAGCATGGCTGCATCGATGCAGATTCTGTACAGACGCCAATCTCCCCTCAACAGACAGCTTTTCTATTCTTCTCGCAATCTCAGCCCTTCTGAATAGCCGTCTTGAAATATATCAAAGAAGCATATTTTGAGGTGAAATATTTTGGTTTCCTCAGCACTCAGCCTGGACACAGGCCCTGCTGGCGAGAAGGTCACAGCCCTGCAAGATGGCCTGTGTGGACGAACAGCTGTGGCCTGAGAGTGACGTGTGTTCAGAGAGCTGTGGGAACCCCTGAGCAGGAGCCCCTGAATCCAGCTGGGAACTGAGGATCAGGGCAAGCCACCAGGGCTGGGCGTTAGAGGATGCTGGGGGTGCCGAGGTCTCGGGCAGTGGGAAAGGGGTGTGGGGGGATGATGGTGGAGGCAGAGAGCAGAGCACAAGTACAGCCCTCACCGCTGCACCTCCTGCCTTCCTGCAGGCTGTGCACACCTGGGCTGACTCAAACCTGCACCTGGCACGCCTCCCTGGGGCACCCTCTTCACGCCACATTCCCCTCGTCTCACCCCTGCCGTGGCTGCAAGCACCTCTGGATGGATAAATCCCAGATCTCAATCCTCCGCTCAGGGGTCTTCCCCAAGTTGCCCCCTGTATCTTCTAAAGCTTGCAGAGCATTTCCACCTGAATGCTACAGATGTGGGGCTCCAGCCACGCCCACACTGCACACCCTCGGGACCAAGCCCAGCACTCTGGCCTGGTCTGCCCAAGTGCCATGCTCTTCCTGCTGGCCTTGCCACAGCTCTGGCCTGGCCTACAGGCCCACAGGCTGTACTCACTCTTCACCCCAGCCAAATTGGAGAGTTGAGCAGAGTCTCTTCTCCGAGCCTGGGCACACCACCAGGGCTCTCCCGACCGGGCACCCCTGACACTGTGTGCTTGTCTCCCCTGTGCAGGATCCCACTGGGTCCTGGGGGTGCCACTGCGTTTTCAGGGCCCAGCATGGGCTGCACGTGGCAGCCACTAAATGGCACAGAGTGTTTGTATTTCCTGATGTTCCCGCCAACCCTGCATTTCCCTCTGATTCCTGGTCTTGAAGCTTGGCACCTCACCCACCCAGCTGTCCATGCTGGAGTTCTAGATGTGAGCCTACGTTTTTCCCTTTGCTTCCCCTTACATCCAGCAGCCAGTGCCCCATGGTCTCTTCCTCCACACCAGCCCCTCCGCCCACTCTCACTGTCCCACAGCGCTTTGGGCCCGGGCTGTGTCTCACTCTTGTAAGCCCCTGTGGTGGCACACTCTCAGGGCGCCCTTGCACTCACTGTCCCTTATTTCCACCTCTCCTTCATGCTGGCTCCAGGACAGGGTAATCCGTAAGTGGGGCACCTGCATTCCTCGAAGAGTCCAAGCACGCGCTGGCTCCCTATCTCTATGTGCTCCCTGCTGCTTCTTCCCACCCACCTAGCTCCATCTCAATATCTCCTCCTTGGCCTTCAGGTCTTAACACAAAGCTCTCCTGCCACAGACCCAGCGCCTGCCCTGCACTGCCCCAGGAGCCCGTGCTCCATGCCTGGCCACAGTGGCTTTGATGACCACATCCTCATCAAGACTCCTTCAGGCTGCTTGCTGCCCACTCTGAGTCCTCATCTGACACAGTGTCTGGCTCCTGCTCAGCCGATGAAAGGAAAAACCAACAGGAGGCCTTAAGATGCTGCTGGCTTTCTTTCCATCACATGACTCTGTATTCTTTCTCTTGCTTTGATCATTGTACCTGGTTGATTTCTCCTAAAAGTCTCCCTAGAGGAAGAATAACTATTAGATGGCTTGTTCGGGATGGCTGCCTTCTCCAGGGACCCCACACATTCTTACCTCTGGAGCCCCAGACTTCCCATTAAGACTAGGATTAATGTAGTAAGTTGTATTACTTATATAGGACACAATGGTTTCAAGATTTCGTTTTGCACTTTATCACATCTAATCCTTCCATAAATAATTTCCAGAATCAAAGACAGCTGTGTGGTTTTTATCTCTTGCTCCTCCTTCTCCATTCCCACTTCCCCTCCTCTTCCTCCTACTTGTTCTCCTTCTTTGTGAACCCAACCCTGCTCGTTCTGACCTTACTAGAGTGCCTTGAACAGTAAATATGAAACTCCAGAGGTCCAACCAAGGCTGCAAAGTGTCCACATTAAACCAATACTCATATTCCACTAAGGGATCTGGGTGTTCAGCTCCTCATAGGAACATATGTCAAACAGTAGAGCAAACCTCCATAAACCCTGAGGCAGGCAGCCAATCTGCTGATGCTTGGATCAAAAAGAGATGAAAGCCAGATCTTTCTTCAGCAGGAATGCACACTTAACTCCAGAGGCCTGGAAGGTTTTCCTATATTCTCAAATCTATAGCCTAGGATAATCTTCCAGGCCTCCAGAGTTAAGCATGCATTCCTGCTCAAGAAAGCAACATACCTTGATATTTAGCAATATTTTTATAAAAGTGATATAAGGAACTTACAGAATGGTAGCAAAGGGCCTCCAAAATCTACTCCTTCATAAAATCAATAAGAATCTGACAAAATAAAATTTTTCAAGACTCTTAAAACTAACCAAAAGCTAACAACAATGCAAGAAGTATCGATCCAAGAAAACTGGTGGCATCTCAGTAAGAATAGTGAGCATTGTGGTTTTAACTTGCCCTATTCCCTGCCTCCTCTCCCCAGCTCCCCAGGAGCATTGAAAATCAGCAGTCTTGCAATATCAGTAGTTGCAAAAACCATCATCACAGCAGCAACTAAAGGGGTGAGCCAGAGTTTGAAGGGCTTCAGAAAGTCCCATCTGGAGGGCCTATCATTTTCTGACCTGACTCTGGAGCTCACTCTGTGCAAGGAACCCTGTCCCCAGGGCATCTGTCAAAAATAATCAGTGGTAGTTGTTTAACATTGTCACGGAAGTAGTGATGACAGTTGGGGCAAACAAGAATCTGGCCAAAAACTTAAAAGGAAGACCTGGGGAAAAGATATCCATGATGACTTTGAAAAGCTTTAACATATTCCTAAGGGTCTAGAAGGACATGTACATACACGGGGAAGTGTGCATTCTCAGAAGTGCCCTGAAAAGGCCCTAACTTCTCACCTCTGGCAGAACTTGAGGCCCCGCACTCCAAGACAGAGTTGCAAATTATCACGAGGAAGGTATGCCTCAACACCCACACAGAGCCCCAAATACATAAAAAAACTAAAGAATGAAGGGAGCAGTAGACAAACATAGACAACTCAAAAATAATAATTGGAAACTTCAGTGCCCCACCTTTAACAGTGGATGGAACAAATAGGCAAAGATCAGCAAGGAATAGAAGACTTTAGCAACACTGTGAGCCAGCCAGGCCTAACAGACATTTAGAAAACATTACACCCAATAACACCAAACGTACATTCTCTTTAGGTGCACACGGAGCATTCTCCAGAATAGGCCACATGTGAAACCGTAGAACAAATATCCATAAACATAATGGAATTGAAATTGTAAAAAGTGTGTCCCCCTACCATAATGGAATTGAGTTATAAATCAATAATAAAAGGAAAGTTTTGAAACTCATAAGTATGAGCAAACTAAAGAAAAATATTCCCAATAATCATTGGATCAAATAAAAAAATCAAAAAGGCAATTAGAAAATAATCTGAGATGAATAATGACAGAAACACAACACACCAAAATGTATGGAATGCAACTAACGCAGCGCTCAGAAGGAAATTTATAGCTACATTTTTAATATGTAAACCTATTTTCTAAGAAAAGCAAGATAGCAAATCCACAATCTTTGTTTTCACTTTAAGAAACTAGACAAAGAAGACAAACCACATGCAAGGTAAATGGAAGCACATAAAAATCAGAATGTAGATAAAAGAGGCAAACAACAGAAAATCAATAAAATCAAAAGCTGGTTCTCAACATTACGGACAAACCTTTAGCTGGAGTGATCAGGAAAAAGAGAGAGAAGATTCAAATAACTAAAATTAAGACTTTATAGAAATAAAAAAAAGAATTTAAGGGAACACTGTAAACAACCACAAGGCAACAAATTATATAACCTAGATGAAATGGACAACTTTCAAGAAACACACAAAAAGGAACAGGTAGTCTACTATAACAAGTAAGGAGATCAAATTAGTAATTTTAAAACTTAGGGGGCAGGTTCAAGATGGCCGACTAAAAGCAGTGGCAGTCAGAGGCTCCCATGGAAAAAAAACATAATGAGCGTGTGAAGTCTTCACTGGCAACCGAGGTATCCAGGTTCTCTCATCAAAATTGACCGGGAGGCAGTGATGAGCACGCTACCCAGCCAAGGAAACTATGCTTTTGCCACAGAACTGTGCAACCCATGGATCAGAAGTTCCCACCCTCAAACCCATGCCACCCGGGCCAAGTGTGCCAACTCTGGAATCTGCAGATTCTTACAGCCTCTCAGCTGGAATCTGCTTAAGCCTACTGAACTCCTGAGGGGAAGGGTGACCAGCGCCGGCTGCAGCTGCCCACTGTCTAAGTCCAAGAAATATGAGACTTCATAAAAAGACTGAACTGAAAATTTATTGTAGTACCAGAAGCAGAAGGAGATGGGGAGAATGGAAATAAGCTGGAAAACACATTTCAGGATATTGTCCAAGAAAACTTCCCCCACCTAGCAAGACAGGCTGACATGTAAATTCAGGAAACACAGAGAAAACCATTAAGACACTCCATGAGAAGATCAACCCCAAATGATAAAGGGGATAGCACCACTGACCCCATAGAAATACAAATGACCATCAGAGAATACTATAAACACCTCTATGCAAATAAACTAGAAAACCTAGAAGAAATGGATAAATTCCTGGACACAGACACTCTATCAATACTAAACCACGAAGATGTTGAACCCCTGAATGGACCAATAACAAGCTCTGAAACTGAGGCAGTAATTAATAGCCTACCAAATAAAAAAAAAAAAAGCCCAGACCAGAGGAGCTGATGCCATTCCTTCAGAAATCATTACAAACAATTTGAAAGGAGGGACTCTTCCCTAACTCATTTTATGAAGCCAGCATCATCCTGATATCAAAACTGGGAAGAGACACAACAACAAAAAAAGAAAACTTCAGGCCAATATTCCCTGATGAACATCGATGTGAAAATCCTCAATAAAATACTGGCAAACTGAAGCCAGTACTACATCAAAAAACTCATCCACCACGATCAAGTCGGCTTCATCTCTGGAATGTAAGGCTGGTTCAACATACATAATCAATAAATGTAATCCATAAACATAATCAATAAATGTAATCCATCACATAAACAGAACCAAAGGCAAAAACCACACAATTAGCTTGATAGATGCAGAAAAGGCCTTCGATAAAATTCAACATCTAAAACCTCTCAGTAAACTAGGTATTGATGCAACATATCTCAAAATAATAAGAGCTATTTATGGTAAACCCAAAGCCAATATCATACTGAATGGGCAAAAGCTGGAAGCATTCCCTTTGAAAACCAGTACAAGACAAGGATGCCCTCTCTCACCACTCCTATTCAACATAGTATTGGAAGTTCTGGCCATGAGAAAGAAATAAAAGGTATTTGAATGGGAAGAGAGGTAGTCAGGTTGTCTCTGTTTGCAGATGACATGATTTTATATTTAGAAAACCCCATCATCTCAGCCCAAAAATGTCTTGAACTGATAAGCAACTTCAGCTAAGTCTCAGGACACAAATTCAATGTGCAAAAATCACAAGCATTCCTTTACACCAACAATAGGCAAACAAAGAGCCAAATCATGAATGAACTCCCATTCACAAACACTGCAAAGGGAATAAAATACCTAGGAATACACCTAACAAGGACCTCTTCAAGGAGAATGACAAATCACTGCTCAAGGAAATAAGAGAGGACACAAACAAATGGAAAAATATTCCATCCTCACAGATAGGAAGAACGAAAATGGCTATACTGCCCAAAGTAATTTATAGATTCAATGCTACTCCCATCAAACTACCACTGGCATTCTTCAGAGAATTAGAAAAACTATTTTAAATTTCATATTGGATCAAAGAAGACCAAGATAATCCTAAGCAAAATAACAAAACTAGAGGCATCACGCTACCTGATTTCAAACTACACTACAAGGCAACAGTAACCAAAGCAGCATGGTACTGGTACCAAAACAGACATATAGAACAATGGAGCAGAACAGAGACCTCAGAAATAACACCACACATCTACAACCGTCTTCGGCATCTGTCAGGCAAACCTGACAGAAAACAAACAATGGTGAAAGGATCTCCTATTCAGTAAATGGTGCTGGGAAAATTGGCTAACCATATGCATAAAACAGAAACTGGACCCCTTCCTTACACCTTATACAAAAATTAACTCAAGACGGATTAAAGACTTAAATGTAAAACCCAAAACCATAAAAACCCTAGAAGAAAACCTAGGCAATACCATTCGGGACATAGGCACAGCAAAAATTTCATAATGAAAACACCAAAAGCAATTGCAACAAAAGCAAAAATTGACAAATGGGATCTATTAAACTAAAGAGCTTCTGTACAGCAAAAGAAACTATCATCAGGGTGAACAACCTACAGAATGGGAGAAAATTTTTGCAATCTATCCATCTGACAAAGTTCTAATATCCAGAGTCTACAAGGAACTTGTATTCTTAAATACAAGAATTAAAAAAAAAAAAAAAACTTCATTAAAAAGTGAGCAAAGGACATGAGCAGACACTTCTCAAAAGAAGACATACATGTGGCCAACAAACATATGAAGAATAGCTCAACATCACTGATCCTTAGAGAAATGCAAATCAAAACCACAGTGAGATACCCTCTTGCACCAGTCAGAATGGCTATTATCAAAAAGTCAGAAAAATAACAGACGCCGACAAGGTTGCAGAAAAAAAGGAATGCTTTCACACTGTTAATGGGAGTGTAAATTAGTTCAACCATTGTGGAAGACAGTGTGGTAATTCCTCAAAGACCTAGAGACATCAATAGCAATTGACCCAGCAATTCCATTACTGGGTATCTACCCAAAGGACTACAAATCATTCTGTTATGAAGATACATGCACGCAGATGTTGATTGCAGCCCTACTCACAAGGGAAAAGACATGGAATCAATGTAAATGCCCATCAATGATAGATTGAATAAAGCAAATGGGGGTACATATACACCGTGGAATACTATACAGCCATACAAAGGAACAAGATCATGTCCTTTGCAGGGACATGGATGGAGTTGGAAGCAATTATCCTCAGAAAAGTCATGCAGGAACTGAAAAGCAAACACCATATGTTCTCACTTATAAGTGGGAGCTGAATAATGAGAACACTTGGACACATTGAGAGGAACAACACACACTGGGGCCTGTCAGATGGTGCGGTGGAGCCGGGTGGGGGGAGGGAGAGCATCAGGAAGAACAGCTAGATGATAGGATGATCTGTGCAGCAAACCACCATGGCAGAAATTTACCTACGTAACAAACCTGCACCTCCCGCACATGTACCCCTGAACTCAAACTAAAAGTTGAAGAAAGCAAATAAATGCTACGATGGTTAAAAAAAGAAAGAAAAAAAAAAAAGAAAAAGAAAAACCTACAGCTAATATTACACATAATGGTGAAATACTGGATATTTTACCCCTAAGATTAGAAACAAGACAAAGACTTCTTTTATTAATTCTATTCAGCATTGTACTGGAGCTTCTAGCCAAGACAAGAAAAAAAAAAGAAAGTAATACAGATTGGAAAGAAAGTAAAAGGACTTCTATTTGCAGATGACGTGATCTTTTACATGGGAAGCCTAAGGTAACCACACACACACACACAAAAAAAAAAGCTATTAAAACTAATAAATGAATTTAGCCATAGGGCAAGCTACAAAATAAACTTAAAAGAATCAGTCATATTTCTATACACTAGTATTGAACAATATGAAAATAAAATAATCACATTATAATAGTATCAAAAAATAAAATACTTAAGCACTCAGTTAACAGAAATATAAGATGTGTACATCAAAACTACAAAATATTGTAATAGAAACTAAAGAAAATCTAAATAAATGGAAAGACATCCCGTGTTCATGAATTGGAAGATTCAATATTATTAAGATAGCAATTTTCTCCAAACTGATTTGCAGATTCAACACAATCCCTGTCAAATTCCCAGTTCACTATTTGCAGAAATAAGCAAGCTGGTCCTAAAATTTATATGAACATGCAAGGGACCCATAATAACCAAAACCATTTTGAACTAGAACAAAGCTGGATGAGTCATATTGTACTGCAGAGCTACACTAATCAGGGCAAGGTACTGGCATGAAGATGAACAGGTAGAGTAATGGAATAGAATCACAAGTCCAGAAATAAACCCACACCTTTAAAGTCCATTGATTTTTGCCAAGAGTGCCAAGATCATTCAGCGGGACAGAATAGTCTCCTCAGCAAATAATGTTGAGACAACTGGATTTCCTCACACCATATATAAAAATTAACTTAAAATGGATCATAGGCCTAAATGTAAGAGCAGAAGCTAACAGACTCTCTAGGAGAAAGCACAGGAGTAAATATTGCTTACCTTGTATTGAGCATTGGTTACTAGATAAAACACCAATAGCACAAGCAAAAAAAAATAAATACGTAAATTGAACTTTATCAAAATTAAATGTTTTTGAGCTTCAAAGGACATCATTAAGAAGACAAAAGACAGCCTAAAGAATGGGAGAAAATATTTGCAAACCATATATCTGATAAGGAACTTAACTTATATGCAGGCTATATAAAGAATTCTTACAACTCTACAATAAAAATACAAATAAAAAAGTTCCCATTAAAAAAGGGAACTATATTCCAGTAAATATTTCTGTAAAAGAGATAGGCAAATGAGGCCGGGCACAGTGGCTCAAGCCTGTAATCCCAGCGCTTTGGGAGGCTGAGGCGGGCGGATTGCCAGAACTCAGGAGTTCGAGACCAGCCTGACCAATATGGTAAAACCCAGTCTGTACTAAAAATACAAAAAATTGGCCAGGCACGGTGGCTTATGCCTGTAATCCCAGCACTTTGGGAGGCCGAGGCGGGCAGATCACCTGACAGGTCGGGAGTTCGAGACCACCCTGACCAACAGTGGAGAAAACCCGTCTCCACTAAAAATACAAAATTAACCAGGCGTGGCTATAGGCATGCCTGTAATCCCAGCTACTCAGGAGGCTGAGGCAGAAGAATCACTTGAACCCGGGAGGCAGAGGTTGCAGTGAGCCGAAATCACACCAATTGCACTCCAGCCTGGGCAACAAGAGCGAAACTCTATCTCAAAAAAAAAAAAAAAACAGATTAGCCAGGAGTAGTGGTATGTGCCTGTAGTCCCAGCTACTGGGGAGGCTGACGCATGACAATCACTTGAACCCGGGAGGTGAAGGTTGTCGTGAGCCAAGATCCTGCCACTGCACTCCAGCCTGGGCGACAGAGCAAGACTCTGTATCAAAAAAAGAAAAAGAAAAAAAGATATGCAAATGGTCACCAATCACATAAAAAGAGGTCCTATATCATTACTCATCATGGAAACGCAAACCAAAAGCACAGTGAGATACCGCTTTGCACTCACTAGGATGGGTAAAGTCAAAAAGATGAACAAGTGCTGGTGAGGATGTGGATAAATCTGAACCCCCATTCACCGCTGGTGAAAATGCAACAGGGGGATGCCTCTTTTCAAAACAGTTTGCCAATTCTTCAGTTAAACAGAGAGTTATGACATGAACCAACAATTCCACTCCTAGGTATATGTTCAAGAGAAATGGAAACATACGTCCACTCAAAAAACTTACACACAAATATTCATAGCAGCATGAAAAAGCAGAAGCAACCCACATACCCGTGAATAAGTGATTTTACAAAATGTGGTATCTCCGTGCAATGGAATATTATCTAGCAATGAGAAGGGAGGTACCAATACGTGACATGGGTGAACCATGAAAGCATTGTGCTAAATGCAAGAAGCCAGGCACAAAGAGCCACATATTGCCTGGGTCCATATCATTGCCTCATGTTTATTGAGTGGTTTCCGTGTGCCAGGTGCTGTTCTTGGCCCTGGGGATTAATTGCTGAACACAGTAGACTTGATGGCTATCCTCCTGAGGCGTTCATTCTAATGCAAGACAGATTTGAGATGGATACTTGTGCACATAATTAATTCAGTAGAATTAATTGCAATTGTGATATGCACTAAGAGAGAAGAGCAGGGGACTATGTCCTTGCCTGGGAGATGGGGGAAAGGTTTCCTTAGAAGGTGACTCAATTGCATGTCCTCCTCTTTTTTTCACTTCGCAGCATATTATAAGCGTTTTCCCAAAGTTAAAAATTCATTATGCACATCGTTTTTACGTCTGCATCATCCACTGCTTGTGGTTGTGTCTCAGCATCCCTGAACAATGGGCAGGCCGTTTGCTTCCATTCTTTTTCTATTCTACATACTGCTTCAAGAAACTCCTTTATGTGATATCCATACTCCTCATTACAGCTTAAGGATAAGTTCCTATCAAAGTAATTACTCAGTCAAAAGATAGCTGTTTTTGTTTTTGTTTTGAGATGGAGTCTCACTCTGTTGCCCAGGCTGGAGTGCAGTGGCGCAATCTCAGCTCACTGCAACCTCTGCCTCCCAGGTTGGAGCAATTCTCCCTGCCTCAGCCTCCCGAGTAGGTGGGACTACAGGTGTGTGCCGACATGCCCAGCTAATTTTTGTATTTTTTTAGTAGAGACGGGGGTTCATGATGTTGGCCAGGGTGGTCTTGAACTCCTGTCCTCAGGTGATCCGCTAGCCTCAGCCTTCCTAGTGCTGGGACTACAAGCATGAGACACCACACCTGGCCAAAAGATAGTTTCTTAAAGCTCTTGGTATATATCACCAAGTGTTTTTCAGAAAGATTGGTCTGCACCTGCCCCATGCACACCACACCCACACGCCATAAACCGGAAGGTTCTCCTCATTTCTCTCTCCATCCAGTGCTAGGAGTTGCCCAGCCCTCCTGACAGAGTCATTCTATCACTGTGAAGGCACTGGAAAAAGGGCCTCCCGCTAAGCATCACACATGGGCCCCAGCTGTACCCTAGAGAGTGCAAGAGAACATATCTGAGTGCCTGGACACCTCCCAGCTCTCAGTTCAGCATAATCGGAGCTCAATGCCAGCTCTCAATGTATCCAACCAACTAATGCATGACTCTTTCGCCCCTTCTTCCATCTCTATTTCGGTGTTGCTGTTGCTCATTTACTAGTCCCTATAATAAATCATGCAGTGGTTGTCACAAGTTTTAATATAAAAGATTTGCTCAAATTCATGTAGGTAATTTGATTTCAGAGATGACTAACTTTGTTTTTCTAGCCTCAAAGAATGACATCAGACAGCCTGGACTTCGGATCTCAGGTCTTCAGCTCACTAGTTTTAGAACCTCGAGCAGGTGCCCCTCCTCACGTCTCTGAGTTTCTCAAAATGTAGATAACCCCTATTTAATCACAAGAGTGAGGCTTGTCTCAGAAAACATGTCCACGGTCACTGCCTGGCAGGTGGCCCTGTGGGACCTGCTAGTTCTCCTGTCCCTGCTCTTCTCTCCCCACAGCCCACAGGATGGGGCATCCATGCGTCCTCTGTAGGCAAGCAGCCTCTGCGACTTTTATGCAGAGTCACAATTCCTGTCACCCATCAGCCAGCACGCTCCCAGGGAGCTCCCACCGGGGCACAGAGCTGTTGGATTATCCGTGGTCATGCATGATCCACACAAGACACAGCCCCAGAGATGTTTAAAATCTTCTAGCACTAGCAGGGTACATATGAAACCCTAAACAGCCAGTTCTGAAAAAAAAAAAAGCCTTCAGAGGAGTCCTCGACACTCGGAAAGCTGCGGGGTGAGGACAGACAAGAGGCCAATGTGAAGGCTCTTTTTCCATTTTCCTGCTTGATTTTTCTGCTTGAGACTTACCATGGTAACAAACCCTACAAGACTCCTTCTTATTTATCTTTGTTGTTTTCCGTCTCTGCCCACTAGAGGGCGTGCTCCATGAGGGCAGGGTCTTGGCTGGCTGGGGCTTTTGGACTCTCCGTTAATATTGAGTGAATGAACAAATGACTAAGTCAGTCGTCAAAGTGGGAACAAAGGCACGCGTGTGTATTTTTGGAGGGAAAAAGTGAGGTCTGGTGGAAGCAGAGGAGCTCTGTCTCTTTGGGGTGCACAGCTCACTGCCTGCCTCCCAGAGCCTCCAGGACCAAGGGTCAGGGATGTAGGTTGAATTGCAGGACCTCAGCTGTACCTGTCCCGTCAGTAAGCTTTCCCGTCACAGGGAGACGGTCTACACCCAGACTGACTGCGGGATTGATTTCTAGGTCTTTGTATCTTTGGGGGTCAGGTGAAGAGATGGAAAAAGTTAATATATGCTGCATTTCAGAAACAAACTTAGGAAAAACTTCTCTGGCATTTTCTAGCCGTATGATGTGCATACAAAGCCTAACATCTTTTTTCTTCCATTTCTTTATCTGTACTATGAGATCAACTTACAGGAAACAGTGTCTGTAACACACATAACACAGTTCTTGACTCCTAGTAGACAATCAGTAATTGGTGTCAGCTATCACGGTGGTGGTGACGTTGCTATTATTTGCTTCCTGTTCCAGGTGGCTTCTGGTTCTCTTGGGGCTTGCCTTGTGTGCAGGTACAGTTCAGACCAGAGGAGAAGTGGGGCCCACCACAGCATCCTGTGGGGTCCTGTACAGGGGAGTAAGAGAGCCTGGGTGTTAGGGAGAGGGCTGGTGGAGTGCTGGTGTAAAGCACAGCAGGCAAGTGGTGACAACCACTGGCTGTTAATACTTTTAGTGAGTTTCTGCTTCACTGCCTGTCATTTTTTCTTAAACTTAGCAGCTTGCACTGACGACAGGAAGCACAAGCTTGTAAGCAGACCGTCTCCTGCAGCACTCACGGCACACAGGGCCTGTCTCCACCGGGACTGAGAGCCCAGACTCTCCTGCCCACATCCTGCAGCCGGCCTGGGAGGAGGCGCCCGCCAGCTTCCTCCTTTGGTTATCTCTCTCTTGCTGCGCCTCTGCTGCTTTTCCATGTGATCAAAGCGACCTCGACATCTTTCCCCCGCGCAGAATTTAATTTCCTAACTGAGATTTTATATATAGCACAAAATAAAGATGTTATGTCTCTGATCTCAAAAGATAACCCCCCTCACCTGTGCAGGAGCAGGGCTGCAACTGATATGATAATGTGGGAGAACGCAGTCCTGGAAGGATGTCAGGCGCTTCTAAATATACACGCGTGCGGCCCAGTTCCGACTAGTGAGGGCTTTGATGTTAAATGAAACGGGATAATGACAGGAGGAGAGTGACGCTGGGTCACAAATCTTCTCTCCAACAGATAAGGACAAAAGTCAGCAAAAAACCTTCCCAACTGCCTCCAAACAAGGGAAAAGGGACTGCACCCTACAGCTGCAGACAAGGAGCCCGAGTTCAAAAAAAATCAGAGTATTCTAGCTCAGCACGGCACTTACTCTTCTCCGCCAACCAGAGGTCAAACTGGCAAAGGAGGTAAAAAAAAAAAAAAAAAAAAAGGTTCTAAGCATTCTCTCAATGCCCCCACATGTGGTGACTACAAAGTAAATGGGCCACCCTGGAAAATAGAAAGATCAACCAGAGAGAGGGGAAGGAAGCCCAGCTGGCTTCCTCTGGCTCTGGGAGAGGCAGGAAGAAATCTGGGCTCCGGCAGGTTGAGGGCCTCCCCCTGGATATCCCGAGGATGTTCTCCTTCCTGCTCCTTCGAAGATGGAAGGAACACACAGGTGCGTAAAACACAATATGCAGGCCTGGAACTGAGCCCCAGAGGAAGGCAATCATGTCAAACAGGGCAGAGGGGCCGTCAAGGAAAATTCACCCAGTGATATTTGAGCAAGGGAAGTTAAGGGTGAAAGAGAGATACGGTAACTGCGTAGCGATGAGACACGCATATTCCAGGGAAAATACGCAAAGGAGGAGGGCGCAGGGCACACAAAGGCCTGGAGAAGAGTGTGACCCTGTGAGTCCCTCACTCCAGAGGAAGTCTGGATAGAAATGTGAATGAGACTAAAATTGAGAGAACAGCTTTAAAAGAGAACCTTTAGAAACATCCAGTGCTAAAGCAACACTCTTAACAGAACTAGCAGATTAACAAAAACAGCAGGGGACAAAATGGCCAGTGAGTTCCCGACACAGAGGCAGACAGGCTTGAGATGGCGACGGCGGTGGTGAACGCCCGAGAAAGGACCCCGAGAGGACAGCAGTCAGGGAAAGGACGACAGGAATGCAGAACAGACCCGGGGAGCCGCGACCTGACACACACGTGTCCCTGACGTGGAAACCCCACAGAAGGCAACAGGATGTCTTTGCAAATATACGATTATTTTCATGAACAAAAACGGAAGAACTGAAACCAATCCAAAAGGAGTGCCCTGTTCAGAAAAAGGTTAATACAGAACCACAGCCAAGGGAAGTTTCCTGGTTAAAGTAACGAACAGGAAGGATAAGAAAAGACTGCTTCAAGCATTCAGCTAGCCAACCAGGCCAAGAGATGACTGGACAGGGGCGGATCACCCGGGCTCAGTCCTTTCGTCTCCCACTACTCTGCAACAGTGATGGAGGACGATAGCAATGACATTGAGGGAAAATTCAGAGGGCAAGAAAGTCTTACTCAAGAACCTAGCCAGCTGGGTTTGGAAATAAGAGTCACACATAAGACCAGGCACAGTGGCTCACCCTGTAATCCCAGCACTTTGGGAGGCCAAGGCATGTGGATCATGAGGTCAGGAGTTTGAGACCAGCCTGGCCAACATGGTGAAACCCCATCTCTACTAAAATTACAAAACTTAGCCAGGCGTGATGCCACATGCCTGTAGTCCCAGCTACTTGGGAGGCTGAGGCAGAAGAATCACTTGAACCCGGGAGGCGGAGGTTGCAGTGAGCCGAGATCATGCCACTGCACTCCAGCCTGGGTGACAGATAGAGACACCATCTCAAAAAAAAAAAAAGTCACAGATAAACATACCAAAAAGTAGGCTGCACCCAGGAGACATTTAGAAAAAAATTGGGAAGGGGTAGGCCTGGGGCAACACTTAAACCAGGGAACAAATGGTTAAAACCGTACATTGTGTGTTATGCGTATCTTACCACAATAAAGAAAATCATTTTTAAAATGCAGGAAAAAAAAGGACAGTGGAGTGTGGATTTAAAAGTTCTAAGAAAAAGAAAAAAAAACTGTTTACCCAGCCAAGTTTCCCCTTGATTATATAGGTGGGAGACTGTCACGACTGGCGGGAATTCGGGAATACAACGTCTACGAGATCTTTAGTGGGAAGAGGGGAGAAGTAGAATGACTTGGGGAGGAAATGCAGCCAAGTAAACAAACAAAGCAAAATACAAACCCTGCCAGGAGTGTAAAAGCTGCTATATAAAAAAGACTCGTGAATATCAAATCCACTTAAATATAGAAAAAAAGGTAAAACCAGTGGGAATAATTGTTACAAAATAGAATGCAAATGCTTCTAACCTTGGAAAAGTCAGTATTATACATATCACTAACAAAAAATCAAGAGAAGTAGTAAGAGGAAGTTTAAGAATGCTGATTTCCTCATCTTTTATAATCGAGTATAATTAAGACCTTCTGAAATTGAGACATGAGTTAAAAACATAAAGGCTCCAATTTCTTCGTGTGTTTCATATCTTGTTAGCCTTGCAAGGCTCTTTTACAAAATAATATCTTTTGTGGCAAAGCAACATTTATTTGAAGATCAGCAATGCTCTTCATTTAAATACCACTTCATTTTCTTCTCTCAAATTGAAGTAAAATTTAATAAAATACTTTTATATTGAAAATAGGAGGTATCACAAATCCCCTTTTTATTGAAGGGAATTTCTTTGTTCAGCCCTGCCTGCACCCTTTTGTAGTCTACACGGCTGAAGTGAGGGCCACTGGGGCTGGGGTGGTTATTGGAGAAAAGTTGAATCCAGGGTAGTTCAAAACATATATATTTTTCTCTCTCTCTCTTTCTTTCTGCATTATTTCTATTCCTTGTCATGAACAGGCTTCATTTTTACCAAATCAATGCAGTTTGAGAAAAATGAATAAAGAAATAAAGACTTAAAAGTCAGATCATGTTTTTCAACATTGTGGTTTGGGTTCTGGTGAGCAAGAGAACCTTCCCCTCTCGGGTCCACTCTCACGGTTGTGATTCCCTTCTCACAAGCGACGAAGCCTGCTCTTGAGAGCTGTTGATGAACTCCTCGAGGCCCACCCTGGTATGCCTCCCAGAGGAAGGAACTCAGGGTCCTGAGGCCGCGTGGCATGACCGGAGGTCAGCAGCCAAAAAAAACAAGCTGGAGCTCAAGTTTGAGTCTTGACCTCCAAGCAAACACCCTTGAAAGCTGGCGAATCAGTGATTTCCAGAATCATACTGCCTAACAATTACCAAGCCCTCAGCAGGCATTTCTTCCTGGGGTGTGTGGAGTAGTCAGGCGGGGCATGGGCCCCGGCCCAGGGCTGGCTCTGGGCGGACTTAGTGGCCTGGCTGTAGTAATCACTGCCCCTAGCCTGCCGTGTACCCTCCCAGGCATGTGCCCAGGCAGAGGTGGCAGCAGTGGGACAAGGAACCTGACCAGCTCAGGCTTTCTCAGGCCTCTACTGTGTCCACTGACCAAAGAGGCCAAGAGGGTTCAATTCAGAGCCAAGTGGGAGAACCGCCTCTGCCTGCTCAGTGCGGGGAGCTGCAAAAGTCACGTGGTGAAAACCACACGACCAGGAGGGCTGGGGAGTTGGTAGATTCTGTGTACTCGTGTCATTGACATCACAAAGTCAGTCACTTTTAGCTCATAAACTTTCCTTTTAGGAAGCCCCCTTAATATTTCTTTTTCTTTTTTGAGATGGAGTCTCACTCTTGTTGCCCAGGCTGGAGTGCAATGGCAATCTCGGCTCACTGCAACCTCTGCCTCCTGAGTTCAAGCGTTTCTCCTGCCTCAGCCTCCCGAGTAGCTGGGATTACAGGTGCCCACCACCACACCTGGCTGATTTTGCATTTTTAGTAGAGATGGGGTTTCACCTTGTTAGCCAGGCTGGCCTCGAACTCCTGACCTCAGGTGATCAGTCTGCCTCGGCCTCCCAAAGCACTGGGATTACAGGTGTGAGCCACCGCGCCCAGCCGAGCTCCCTTAATATTGAGAGGGGACCCCAACAACTCCCTAATCCATTTACTCAAGGAGGGAAAGTGCACAAGCTTTTATTTGAGAAAGTTTAGCAAGAAGTTACCAGTTTCTCTAGTTCAGAAAAGTAAACTTGAGATTCGCTCCACAAGCAGTGACCCCGGGCTCAGGTAAAGGATCAAAAGATTCCAGGAAGATTTTGGCTTCAAATAAAAGAAGCCAGGACAACCGTCATGCAGATGAGGCTCTCTCAAAGGCTGGTTGTGAAGGCAGCGTGCATCAGACAGCTTGGAGGGGAGCGGGCGCAGGGCTCCAGCTGGGACTACCATTTCAAGGGACAGCACTGTGCCTCCTGTCCCCACTAGCTTGAAGGCCTCTTTAAACCCATGTGTCAGCAAACCAATGGGAGGCTGGGTGCGGGAGCGAATTCTAATCAACTGGGAGAATTAAGGCAGTAGAGGTAATTCCTTTGGGCTGCAATAGTCAAGAGGAGCATCTCTCAAGAGTTCTGACAACAAACACACATAAGCTGGAGAGAATTCCCGACATGGGGGGACGTCCAGCAACTTCTCCAGCACACACACAACACAGAGAGACACACACACACAGAGAGAGTTTTAGATCGAGTTTCATTCTCAGTTTTGCTGTTTATTTGCCACAGAATCTTGAACGTTCACGTAACTCCTGTGACCCTCGATTTCCTCATCTGTAAAATGGGCATCACACAGTAGCCACTTCACAGAGTTACCGCACATCTCAAAGATGCTGTTCCTAAGCTGTCTGGTATAGGGGTAGCCCTCACTGATGACAGCTCCCGTGACTATTAAGTAGATGTCAGGGTGCGAGGAAGAACACAGCAAAACCGGGAAGGGCAATGTGTGCTGATACGCCCTCATTTGGGATCCACTGTTTGCTCAGAAACTGTATTTCATTTTGTCAGTGTCGACCTGCACTGGTTCTCAGGGAAGCTACGGGGATCTCTCCCCGCATTCTTCAACCTCTGCTGTATTCTGATGCATTTAAAGGACAATTAGGCTGTGACAACTCACTGATGAATAACCATGCTCTCTGCTAATCTTGTCACATTGGGTACTGGTTGGAGACATAATTACTACAACATGGTTGAACAGATTACACATATTAATGACTTGCCCTACGAAAAGAGACAGGGCTGGGAGACCTGCAGCATCTGAATTCCCCCCGCTCTGGGGTCTGTCCCAGTGAAAATGACGGTCCAACATCAGTGAGTTACCATTACGACGCCCCAGAGCGCTGCCTTATTCTGATGGAGGATTCCCCTCAGTGCCCTGTCCTCTCCATTCCCAGAGCTGAACTCCCAGCTGCTGGGCTGAGGGCTTTCCAAGATGATGGGTTAGAGACCAAGGCCAATGGACTGAGGATGGTGGCTTAATAATGTGAGCATTTGGAACTCCAACCGCAAAAGTAACTTCTGCAATGACCATGGCTCTGGGACTGGAGCTCTGGAAAGTTCACTTCGGCAAGCTCTCAGCAGCCTGAGCAGATGTATTCTCGCTGAAGGGCTTCAGACAACTCGCCCATCAGGGGTGGCTCCCGCATCTGGGCTCACCACTGTCAGCTGGGAGGATGCCACTCCCAGGCCCTTTTCTGTGCAAACACACACACACACACACACACACCCTTACTTGTATAAACATGCATCATTGTAAATGTCGCCTTTACAGGTTTAAACATCAGAACCATACTACATATACTTTTCTTTGCTTTATGCACCAACATTTTGGAAATACTCTTTTCTCGTCAGCCGCATAGGTCTTCCTCATTCTGCATAATGGCTGCATCACACTCCAGAGTAGATGTACATGGATACTGCTTCAAATTTTCTCTTTATAAAAAAGTCTAGAATGAGCATCCTTAGCATCTTATGTAGATATCCTAATGTGCATATAACAAGCTTTTTTTTTTTTAAGGCTAAAGCCCTAGAGATAAAATTTCTTCGTCCAGAGTATGTGCATTTTACAATTGAACAGATTGGCAACTTGCATTCAAGAAGCTTGATGTTCACCGAGCTGCCCTCTCTCACACTGCAGACAACAAGACCTGTTTCTCCACATGCTTGCCAGCAGTGGGTATTATCAGTCTTTTTCATTTTTGCAAACCAGAGAGACAAAACAAAACAACACAGTTATTATGGCTAAAATTACATTCCCTTTGGAGTTGAGCATCTTTTCACACGCAGATTCTGAATCTGTGAATTCTCCGTTGGCATCCTTTGCCCATTTTTCTTTTAAATTATTTTCATTTTCTTTACTGACGTTTAGAAGCTCTTTATATAGAAAGATGGACAGTAAGTAGCCCCTAACTTTCTGAATATTGTTTTCCAAAAGTTGATTATTTGTCATTTAATTTATTAGTGGTATTTTTCTCTTCTACAAGTTATTTTTAGTTTTTGGTCAAATTACCTATAAATGTTTTATTAAAAGTGTCTGGATTGTATGTGCTCCCCCCAAAATAAGTTTTATATATTGTCTTCAATTTTCTCCTAATGCTTATGTTTTTTAAAATGTGGCTCTTTAATGCAGCTGATTTATTTATTGCAGAGCAAGAATCAGATATCTCATTTCATTTTTCCAAATGTGTGGTCAATTTTTCCAACACTGCTTATGAGAATGCCATATTTCCCCATGGATTTGAGAAACACAGATACAGGTATAAATTACCAGAAATCTTTAAGTTTACTGTAAAATTTACTATTCTGTTGAGTTAATCCTTTGGTTGAGCCCTGTGCATGTACCATAAGTTTTCAATAATTCATTGGCTTAATGGTTTACCTTGTATTATTTGTTGATCTTTTATGTCAAATGTTCTCTGGTTATTCTTGCGCATTTTCTCTTCCATTTGGATTTCCATTAAAAATCCAGCAGAGACTTCGTGGAGATATTCTGCAAGTTCATAGGAAGAGAGTTCATGTCTTTAAATACTGGATTTTCCATTCAGACACGTGATGTTTGTTTATTTATATCTCTGTTAATGACATTCATTTATGTTTTCTAATTTCTAATTTTCTTGTTACACATCTTGCATATTTCTTACAAAGTTTATACTTCAATTTTTTTATGTTTTGGGTTGCTGAATGCATGTCACATTTGTCGTTCCCATTTTCTGATTGGGCAATCCTGATTTACAGGAAAGCATTCGATTCTTGTGTGTTCATTTATATTTCGCTGATTACCACATTTTTAGGTTTGTTTCCTTGGATCTTCTCAGTACATACATGTTGCAAATGTGGTTTTCCCTTTCCAACACTGTAATTCGTCTTTTTAACTCTTGATTTGTTCTTTAGCTACATCCAGTATAATGTTGACAGTGGGAATTCTTGCTCACCTCCTGTCCTTAGTAATACTGTCATAGCACTGAAGGTAGCTGTAGGCTCCCCGAGTTTCCCTACTTTTTCTCTGTCCTAACCGAGAAACACAGAGTGCCTTGACCGCTCTGTGACCCAGCCAGCTGCATGTTTTCCCTGCAGGCTTCACCCAAGCCGGGACCTTGAACATTCCCAGACACTGATAACACTGTTTAGGTCCGTGCTCGAAAACACTGAGGCTAACCTTGTTGCTGTTATACATGTAGAAACTAGCCCTGGCCCTGAGCCAAATGCCGTAAGCCCTCATATAGACTCCACAACCTCACCCTCACTACGGACATACCCAGGATGAACTTTTCTTTTCTAACTATCCATCCCAGGGACGCTGAAGCTCTCTGTAAGCTCCCCTAATAAATGCTTTGGACTGATGTTTAGTGCTTCTTTCTTTGGAATCCCAATATTTCAGCCAAATATGTAGGTGATCATATATCTTGTTTCTCCATTAATAGTTAATGCGGTGAATTATCTAAAAATTATTGTCAATATAAAACCATCTATTCAGAATTAGAATGCTAATACCTGACTTGATTACTTTCAGCGAGTGACTTTCATAAACACCACACATTACATATCATGGTATTTATTTCCTGGTCGTGACATACACTCTGGATGCACTGCCAGATCTAACTTGTTAATATGTTATTGGAGACCTTTGCCTCTATGTTCTAAAGTGGCGAGTTTTGTTTTTTTTTTCCTGTCCTCATTGGAGGAGTTTTTCCAGCCTCATGGAATAAATTGAGCAGCTTCTCAATCATTTTCTATGCTGTATGCTCTGGGACTTTTTATTAATATGCAGTTTGTCTTTTTATAGGTTTGGTTTTTTTAAATACCCTATAAAACTGTCTAGACATGTTGGCTTTTTTAAGGATACATTTTTTACTGCTTTGAAAATTTCATCGATGGGTTTTCTATTGTTGCTAAATTCAATTTTGGTCATTTCATATTCCTGGAAAACTGTTTATTTTATCTATTACATTATTTTCAAGTAAATCTATAGAGATTTACATGTCTGAAAGTTTTTAAATCTCCCCTGTGTCTATAGTCTGCCACCTATCTCATTTATAAAGAAGATTATTCGTCCTTAGAGTTTCTTTTTGTTTTCATCAGAACCAAGAAGTTGAACTATTCTTGTTAAAATACCAGCTTTTGGAAGCATTCCCTTGAAAACCAGCACAAGACAAGGATGCCCTCTCTCACCACTCCTATTCAACATAGTATTGGAAGTTCTGGCCCGAACAATCAAGCAAGAGAAAGAAATAAAGCACATTCAAAAAGGAAGACAGGAAGTCAAACTATCCCTGTTTGCAGATGACATGATCCTATATCTAGAAAACCCCATCCTTTCAGCCCAAATGCTTCTTAAGCTGATAAGCAACTTCAGCAAAATCTCAGGATACAAGATCAATGTGCAAAATTCACTAGCATTCCTACACACCAACAACAGGCAAGCTGAGAGCCAAATCATGAAAAAATTCCCATTCACAATTGCCACACAAAGAATAAAATACCTAGGAATACAGCTAATAAGGGAAGTAAAAGATCTCTACAAGGAGAATTGCAAACCACTGCTCAAAGAAATCAGAGATGACACAAACAAATGGAAAAACATTCCATGCTTATGGATAAGAAACAATATTGTGAAAATGGCCACACTTCCCAAAGCAGTTTATAGATTCAATGCTATTCCCAATAAAATACCATTGACACTCTTCACAGAACTAGAAAAAATTATTTTAAAATTCACATGAACAAAAAAAAAGAGCCTGAATAGCCAAGACAATTCTAAGCAAAAAGAACAAAGCTAGAGGCATCACACTTCCTAACTTCAAAACATACTACAGGGCTACAGTAAACAAAACAGCATGGTACTGGCACAAGAACAGATACATGAACCAATGGAACAGAATAGAAAACCCAGAAATAAGACCATACACCTACAACTATCTGATCTTCAACAAACCTGACAAAAACAAGCAATGGGGAAAGGATGCCCTATTCAATAAATGATGCTGGGATGACTAGCTAGCCATATACAGAAGATTGAAACTGGACCCCTTCCTTACACCATATACAAAAATTAACTCAAGATGGATTAAAGACTTAAAAACCCTGGAAGACAACCTAGGCAATATCATTCAGGATATCTGCACGGGCAAAGATTTCTTGACAAAGATACCAAAAGCAATTGCAACAAAAACAAAACTTGACAAATAGGATCTAATTAAACTAAAGAGCATTTGCACAGCAAAATAAAATATCAACAGAGTAAACAGACAACCTACAGAATGGGAGAAAATTTTTGCAAACTATACCTCTGACAAAGGTCTAATATCCAGCATCTACAAGGAACTTAAACAAATTTACAAGAAAAAAAAAAAAACCCCCATTAAAAAGCAGGCAAAGGATATGAACAGACACTTTTCTAAAGAAGACATACAAGAGGCCAACAAGCATATGAAAAAAAGCTCAACATCACTGGTCATTAGAGAAATGCAAATCAAAACCACAATGAGATACCATCTCGTGCCAGTCAGAATGGCTTATTATTAAAATGTCAAAAACTTATTATTAAAAAGTCAAAAAATAACAGATGCTGACAAGGTTGTGGAGAAAAATGAATGCTTATACACTGTCAATAGGAGTGTAAATTAGTTCAACCATTGTGGAAGGTAGTGTAGTGATTCCTCAAAGACCTAAAGACAGAAATGCCATTGAAACCTGTAATCCCATTACTGGGTATATACCCAAAGGAATATAAATCATTCTGTCATAAAGACACGTGCATGTGTACGTTCATTGCAGCACTATTCATAAGAGTACAGACATGGAATCAACCCAAATGCCCATCAATGATAGATTGGATAAAGTAAATGTGGTACATATACACCATGGAATTCTATGCAGTCATAAAACAGAATGAGAACATGTCCTTTGCAGGGACATGGATGGACCTGGAGGCCATTATCCTTAGCAAACTAATGCTGGGACAGAAGACCAAATATCATGTGTTCTTACTTATAAGTGGGAGCTGAATGGTGAGAACACATGAACACGTAGAGGGGAACAACACACACTGGGGCCTATTGGAGGGTAGAGGTTGGGAAGAGAGAGACAATCAGGAAAAATAACTAGTGGATACTAGACTTAATAATAATCTATACAAGCAACCCCCATGACACACACTTACCTTTGTAACAAACTTGCATATCCTGCACATGTACCCCCAAACTTAAAAATTAAAACAAACAACAAAAAATAAAATAACATACCAGCTTTACTTCCGTGTTTTTAATTAACATTAGAATTTTTATTTGTTTCCATGTTATTAATTTCTGTTTTATATTATTTTATTTTTTCTACTATAATTGGTTTCATTTGTTATTCACTTTTCAAGTTTTTTTTTTGGTTGAGTGTACACTGTACTTTCAGTATTTCTTATTTTCTAATAAATATAGTTAAGGCAATATCTTTTCCTCTAAGTTCTTCTTTAGTTACATTCCAGGAATTTTGATATGGGATGTACTCTAAATTTGATTTGTAATTTTAATTTTGATGTCTTCCTTAACACAAGAATAGACATAGTTTTAGACATTTTCTGCAGTTAATGTTTAATTTTATTAAATTATGGTAAAGGAAAATAACCTATTGGATTTTGATTTCTGGAAAATTTTGAGATTTTCTTAGTGTTCAGTCTTATGACATGTTCGATTTTGTGAATGGCCTGTGGGTTTAGGATATACTGTATATTATCTATTGGAAAAATATATATGTATACACACCCCATTTACACAAATACACAAACACAAGTGTGATAAAACTTACCGTATTCTTATAAATCCTCAACAGTCTTTGATATTTTTGTCCATTTCTGAATGAAATATATTAATGTCATGCCTTGTAATTACAGATTTACAGTTTGTATTTCTAGTTCATTGTGCTGAATGTACCTCGAGGCTATGCTTTTGATGCATAAATTGCTGACACCTATTTCTTCTTGTAAAATCACACCTTTTACCTGGGATGCCCTGGGGTAGGGGGTGATGAGGCTACGTCTCAGTGGCTTCTCTGAGCTGCTGTCTGGTCACCTCATGGCAGCTGACCTGGTTCCCTGTCCTCTCCCCGGCTACCACCAAGCACAGAGGGAGTAGAGAGATCTTCATGCTTAGGAATTTGAATTATTTTTCCTCTGATATTGTTATATCACCTTTATTTTTGTTAATATTTCTCTGCTACAGTTTTTCTAATTCATTATTTCCAACTTTTGCCATGTTATTTTGTGTTAGTATGCTGTTTGTAAACTTCAGTCTGATAGTTTCACTAGAGAATTTAATCTGATAAACTTTCCACATAGTTGCATGTCAAACTGTTTTGGTTTTGTCCTTCCAACTGAATGAGAGTTTGGCTAAGGATAGTGTTATAAGTGTCCTCCGCTCAAACTCTAGAGATACTGTTCCAATATCTTCTTGAATCCAATACTGCCAAGGACAAGTTGGATACCCCAATTCATTTCTTATTCCTTTTGAGATTAAGTTTTCTGATGTTTTTTAAAGGTTTTCTTTTCATGCTTGAATTTCTGCATTGATGTCTCCAAAGTGAGGGGATTTTTCTTCCTGCTTACCCTTTTTGCACACCCTTTCACACTCAGAGCACAGGTCATAAAACATTTGCCCTTTTTTTGAGCCATGTGTTACAATTGGGAAATTTATATCCATTCTCCTCGGCTCTTAAATTTTTAAAAAATTATATTTCATCCTTCTGTCCTTTTGTGCTTCCAAAACTTTGGAGAAGGTCTCCAAAACTTCTTACACTGAGTCTCCAGATCATTCCAATGCTCTTCAGCTGTGTCCACTCCACTATTCATCCCATCTACTAAATTTTTCACTTTTGTTTCAGTTTACCATTTATTTTCGTATGTATCTGTTCTTGTTTGATGGAAGCAGTATTTTCCCTGCTCTCTCTAGTGTTATTAATCATACTTCTCTTGAGGTCTTATTTGTTTGTAGTCTAGTAAGTTTTCCCCTCTTGTCTTTGGAGAGTATCATGGAGGGTGTCGAAGGGTGAGGATGAAGGCAGCAACTTGGGTATGCCTCCAAGTAGGATGTGCCAGTGTCACCAGCCTTCCAGGAAAACTCCTGCCTCTTAAGATAGAGCCCTCACACTCATGGACCAGCTGGGAGCCAAATGACTGACTTGTCACCACTTGGCAAGAACTGGTGGGAAAAGAGATTATTCCCCATCCCCCTAAATGCTTCTTTCACAGTTTCCTCGCCTGCTCACCACAATGGCACTCCCAGACTCTCTCCTCTTTCTTGCATCTGTTGTTTGAACTCCTGAAGGGCTCCTAGACATTCTCTACCTTTGCTCCAGATCTCAGAAGTATACACTAGGACCTTATTATGCATAGTTTTCTTCCATAATCTGGCTGTAACTATCTTCTGTCACAGTAGGCATTCATCAAAACATCTGTATCACTGATGACATCCTTTGGTTACCCATCAATGTCATGTAGTTAGTCTCTTTGCAAAATACGTTTTATAATTTCCGAGGATTGGATGTAGGAGGGGAGCTTGGTGCCTATGGTTATTCACGTTGGTCTAAATCCTTGGCTTGGAGAAGAAGAAAATAAGCAATGAGGAAGTTGTGTATTTTCTTCAAGATCTCTCCCGCTGGCAATGACAGGTGGGATGGTACCTGCGTGTCTATGATGTCAGAGCCTATGTCCTTTCGGACATGCCATGCGGTCTCTGTAACTGGAGAGAATTCTTGGGTACATAAAAATGTAAGTAGAGTCTCAGTGATATGGTTTAGATGTGTGTCGCCTCTAAATCTCGTGAAATGGAATCTTCGGTGTTGGAGATGGGGCCTAGGCGGAGGTGTTTGGGTCACAGGGAGAGATCCCTCATGAATGGCTTCGTGCTGTCCTCACAATAGCAAGTGAGTTCTCGTGAGATCTGATTACTTAAAAGTGTGTGGCACCTCCCCGTCTCTTTGTCTTGCTTCCACTCTCCCATGTGAGACACCTGCTTCCCCTTCACCTTCCACCATGACTGTAAGCTTACTGAGGCCCTCACCAGAAGCAGATGCCAGTCCCATGCTTCTTGTACTGTCTGCAGAACCATGAGCCAATTCAACCTTTTTTCTTTATAATTTATCCAGCCAAGTATTTCTTTATAGCAATGCAAGAATTGCCTAACACACTCAACAAGTGCAGTTATTATTCTTGGGAAGTACATTTGGTGATGAATAGTGAGTAGCTACAGAGCTGGCTTTTCAGAAACTTCTCTTGCAAGAATGGAACAGACACAAGTAGGAGGTGATGGAGACTGCAAACTGGAGGGGTGGAGAGAGGCAATCTGGGAGACCAGGGCTGGGGGTGTCCTGGGTGGGCAAGGAGAGGAGGTATACACATGCCCATCTTCTGCAAGCTAATGTGGGACAAGCCAACATTAAACCATTACTAAGCTCTTGCAAGTTTGTTTTCTAAAGTGCTGGTTCCCTCAGCCTGAGATCTTGGGGATCAGCCTGGCTTACCTGAAGGAAAGCCACTGCACAGATTTCCTCCTGTGCACATTTCTTTCCTTTGTCTGGCAACACCTCACCCCACTCTGGCAGCCCTATTCCACCTCTTTTTGAGACTATATTCCTACTGAGTAGCATAGTCATCCTCTTCAGAGTCTGCCATTCAGCTGGAAATCAGCCACAAACACTTCCCAGGCTACAGGAAGCAAGCGATGGTGGCAAAGCAGGCGCTGGCTAAAAGGTACTGTGAACTCATATGTAGCAGGAGCAAGTAGAGAAAGTAGGGCTGCCACCAAGTCCTCCTGCACTGGTGCAATGGGCATCTCTCCTTCAGGCAATTCTCCTCTGCCTGACGTGCATTGGTGTGTGCCCCAGACTCTTTCCAGAGGCAGGGCATCAACATGCAGTAGGCGTGCCTGCGTGTACACACACATACTTGCAGGCCTGTGTACACACACATACCAAGCATTAAAGGAAGTGTTCAGAAATCACAATAAGCTGGGGAGCAGATTCCAGGAAATGTTCTGAGGTCCATGGAGAGATGCAGGCCTGCTCTGTGGGGGACAAGCTGGGGCTGGGGAAGTGGTGTGTGACTCCCAGCCTTGCTGCACCAAAGTTCTAGGTGCATCTATTTGTGAGACCCAGAATCAGGCATTTTGATCTTCATATCCACCACCTCATTTAAAGACTTCCTTCATTTAGCAGATGAGGAAACTGAGGCTCAGTGCTCTGAAGATGACCTTGTCCACACTGGCTCTGAAAGAGGCAGCAGTGGGTCTGGATGCTCTATGGGTTTGTGTGAAAACCCACGGATGCAATATGAACCCAGGGTCACACCCTAAACGGTCACATTTTTCAGGCCAAAGGGAGACAGCCGTAGGGTGTGAGGGCTTTGGAAGCTTCCAGTTGCAAATCAAGCTCTGACTTAATGAAAAACTGATTAGAGAAATCCTGACTTTCAATAACGAAATAAAAGTTTATGAAAGTAACACAATTGATTTTTCTCTGAATGAATCATAATTGACATTTAATTACAAAGGCAGTGCTCAAGATGGGAGCTGCGCCAGTTAAGCTCTCTGCGTCTCCTCTGCTGCATTTCAGGGCAGTGCAGCCATAAGGGACGAGCTTTGGAAAACTGTGGGCCATCATGGTGGATTCAAACAGCACCTAGCATCTGTTTCCGTAAACACTAAAGACCTACTGTATGTGGCAGCTTGGGTTCCCGGAATGTGGCAGCTTGGGTTCCCGGAAGCCTAAGAGAGGCACAGGACACATTTGACTCCCTGCTTCCAGGAGCCTACCTTATTTCTGCAGAGAAAGTGCAGGGACACACACCATTGTGACTAGTATCCTGCGTGCCTGGCACAGGCAAACGAACAGTCAGAAAGGGAGGTGTGGGCATGGACCGGGGTTTCCAGGGACGGCCCCCGGAGGCTTCAGGGCTTGAGGTTAGCACAGTATTGAAACAGACGCCCAGGTATCCCCTGCTCCCAGCCGAAAGCCTCTGGCCACTCCACACTGTCCTCAGGCTGAGCCTCCCAGCGGTGTCCAAGGCCCCCCTGGGCTGGGGGCTCCGTCCACCACGGACTCTCCTCCCTTCGCCAGGAGACACCGCATCCCAGCACTGCCACGCTGACATCGGTGTCCTGTCCACACGGCGACAGCGACGTGGCTCCCCAGATCTGTCCTGACGCTGTCTGCTTTGTGTGCACTCCCGGTGCTCCCCGTCCCTGCCCGGCCAGCCCGGGCCTCCACAAGCGCTCATCCGCACGTCCCCGCCTGACGCCCGGGGGAGGCCTCAGCAACACCCCTGGCGGCCGATACGCGGCTCTCAACGCCCCGGCCCGGGTCTCGGCGCGGTTCCAAAAGCCGCCCCGAAGGTCTGCAGGCCGCAGGCACCGCGCGCGGGTGGCGCCGCATCGCAGCGGGCCCGGCCTGAAGGCGCCCGGGAACCGCCCCCCACGGAGGCGCCGCGCGGAGACCTCGGAGGGCCGCGGCTCTGCACTTCGTGGTCGGCTCCCCGGGCCGGCGGCGCCCCCCACCCTCAGTCTGTCTGTCTGTAACGTGGGCCTGCGCGGCTGTTCGCCCACACCCGGAAAACCGGCAGCGCTCGCTCGGCCTGCTCACGTCCCCCAGGATGACGGGTGCTGCCGGCCCGAGGCCGTGGAGCCGAGGCCTTGAACGCGGCCGCGCCGGAAGCCGATTCGCCCAAGGGCTGCGGACTCCAGAATCCCGCGTTTCCCCGGGAGGCCGGCCTCCCCGTTCCCTGGCCCCACGGCCCTGGCGTTCGGCCTCGCGCCATCTTGTGGCACCGGGGGGAACTGCAGGCGGCTCTCCGGAGCTCGTCGGTTCTCCTGGGCTCCTGGTGGGGGAACGAGGGTGGAGCACGTCTACAGCTACCCCGAGAGAACTCTTGCTCTAGAATTTAGAACAGATTAAATTAGGCTTCAAAGGATACAAACACGAAAGACCCCGGGGTATGCTTTGCCACACCAGGCTATGTTTCTAAGGCAACCCTGGGCTTCTGGTTTCAGAGGAGGCTGAGCCAGCAGCCCAGACACAATTCCCCGGGAATCAAGGCGCTGGGCAGGAGGGGCTGCCAGCATCCAGGCTCCATTCGCCCTTGGAATCCAAAAGAGACAAGCAATTTCCCTTACAGACTTCCTCCCATATGTCCCAGCCAGCCTCTGTATGGATAAATTGCATCCTTCCTTTGGTAGCATTTTGTTCTTTTAGGTCTGCAGAGCCTGCAGAAAGAGACTGCCAATCCAGACATGTGGTCTGAGCCTGCAAACCATCCCCAGGGACAGAGAAAAGGCAAGAGGGCGAGCCAGAGATGGCCAGGGGACAGGCACAGCCTAGGGCTGGGTTTCTGGCCCAGGGCCTCTCTTGCACTGTGGACACCCACATGTGACCATGTATCGGCATCTCCACCTGTGTGCCCTGAAGACCACACGCCCCACTGAACTTACTGGTGGTCCTGGTCAGGGTCCCTGACTCACTGCACCACACCATCTTGAACACCTAGCCCGAGCCAACGTAGCCTCCCCAGGCGCCCACATGGCCAGTTATACAGAATTCCTTTTCTTGTGTTTCTTTAATGACAGAACTCCAAGCTGCTTCGGGGTCACAATATGGCCAAGTAAAGATTCCCGTTTGCTTAGTGCTTGGCCAAGTGAGATGGCCGTGAAATAGCCTAGCCAGTGACATTTAAGCCAATGCCCCTGAGGAGGGTGCTGCTTCTAGAATAAAAGGAAGAGTGCCCCAAGAAGGAGCCCCTCCTTCCCGTTCCGTTCTGTGTCCTCCCAAACCTAAGACCTTAGAAGGCAGGGGCCATCCTGCACCCTGGTGCAGCTGGCGTGAAGCAAAAGGCTTCTGGAGACCACAGCGTGTGAGGATAGGGAGGCCGAGTCCCCAGGGCCTTGCTGTCCCACCGCGCCCACACCTGGGCTCCGACCTGAAAGTCTGGCTGCATGAAACACCCACGTGCTGTCTGTGGAAGCCCCGCCCTTGGATTTCATGTTGCGGGGTCCGAGGACACCCTCAAATGAGTCACCCTCATCCTCATTCTCCTTGCGCAATCCCAGTCTGCCAGTTCCAGCCCCTGCTCCCATCCCTGCCTCTCTGTGTCAACCTCCAGGACCGTCATTCAGCAGCCACCTCACCCCGTGGGTCTTCACCCGTGCCCCTCCCCGCCACGAAGTCCCAAAATGCAGATCTGATCCCGGGGTTTCTCCTCTGTGGAGCTCCTCGCCCTCAGCCCCACTGGCCTGGTGGCCTGGTCCCTTCACATGACAGCTGGGCTGGGCATCTTCCCCAGGGCAATCTTTCTCCCAGGAGCATGTGCTACTTGGCAGGGCAGCTGCATCTGGACCCGGCCTGCGTGGTTCCCAAAGCCTGCGCGGTGCCCCAGGCTTCCCTGCTGGCCGCACACTCCTGCAGCCGGGAGGTCGGTTTGGGCACCCTTCTCAGTCTCATCTTGCTCATCCGAAAAGTGCCAACTGTGGTACTAAACCCTCAGGGAAGTCGGCGCGGCTTAACCAGAGGACACGCGTTTCCTGTCGCGCTCTGTGTGCTGAGGAGGTCAAAGGGGACCCTCAAGGGCAAAGGGGACGCATGAATCAGCACAGGAAACACTTCATTATGAAAGACACCTTCAGATTTAGATCATGAGGTATTTTTCCTCCAGAGGAAGGGGAGTGATCTGCTGTGGAGGAAGAGATAGCAAATCGGTGATTAGCCGTGCAGACGGATTCAGTCCCAGGCTTGCTGCTCACACGTCTGGGGAGGATCCACAGGCCACATCCTCCCGGCCACGCTTACCACCCAGGGAAGGGAGTGGCACACGGCCCGCCTGCCAGACCGTTCAGAGACACCGTCAGGACCCATTGCTACGATGGCTTGCAGAATTGAGACACTGAGAAGAAACCAGTCCCCGGGACAGACCACAGCTGGCAGTGCCCCGCACCCCGCCACTCCCGTGGGCATGGTCACAGAGCCCTGCCCCTGGGCGCACTAGGCCATTCGTGCACCCAGAAATAACCCGCGAGGCCACGACTGCTGCAAGCAAAACAGGGCTTCCAGACACACTCCCAACATTCAGAAGGGAAGAACCCAGTGTGCTGTCTGCCCCATCACTCAGGAGGGGGAGCTGGCATGGGGGCGGAGTGGGGCAATAATGAACCGGGTTTCATTGTGCATCCGCTATGTGTGATAGAAACTTTAAATTCCATGTAAGGTTAAATTATAATTTTTCCAACTGGATGAGTTGATTCCATCATAAACTAGTTCTGGCTTGTGTGGCTTTTAAATCTCAGGAAGACCACTGTGGCGAAGTGAAAAAGACACCATCAGTGTCTTCTGGTTTTGACTCTGAGATCTAGCCAACTCAGAGTTGCAGTGCTGCTTCCAGAACCTTCTTCCTGTCACAGCCAAGAGCCCAAGAGACCTGCATCAGACTAACAGGCAAGGTGGAAATAAGGCAAGCCTGGAAAGGCAGCTACTATATTAAGCTTTGGAAGGGGAAACCAGTGCTGGTGATGTAAACATCGCAGTGGCTGGAGCTGCCTGCAAGAGAGTGTTTCTAAGGCGGGTCCACGAGGACCTGCTGTGATAAATTAATCAGACCTATTCTCAATTAGCTCAGCATTTGTATAACAACAATTAATTTCCTTAAAGCTCTCAGACTAATGCTGCTTTGTTAATTAGGTTAGTTGCCCCTTCCACAGTTTTCAGCCGGCTTAATTGTGCCTGGCAAATGCTTTTTGTCACACACCAGCCCACCGTATCATCCAGCCATACTTCTGGGTCCGTGGGGTCTGCAACAGACATCCACTGAGGGTGGCAGGGCCAGGCTCTACCATCAGGGCAGATGCGGGGCAGGAACCACACCACTGCAGTGGGTAACGAGCCCCTGGGCACCAGCATCAAGGCAGCACACTAGATTCTCTAAAATCCTTAGCAAGGCACCCCTTTGGGAGACACTCCCCTGCTGACCGTCTTTACATTCGTTTGTTCATCATTTTAATTCTCACAAGAACTGTGGGAGGTAGCGGCAAATGTATCTCACTGTATGTGACCAGCAGCCCTCCCGTCAAGCAAGGTAATGCAGCAAAGGAAAGGTGAAATCAGGATTCTGACCCAAGTCCAGCTGTCGGTCACAGCCGTGTTCTTTACTCAGCACAAAATTGTGAATGATTAGTCCTTATTGCATGTGTTACTTCCCGGGGGCTTTTGCATTTTGCAATAAGACAAGGCTTACACAGAGAAATGGACATCTAATGGTCCAATTCCAGACACTGAGACACTTACGTGAGATATTTCCTAATAGGGTGGCAGGCGGGGGGAGTTTTCTCAGCCAGTCCCCACTGGCCAACAGTGTGTGGAAGGGACCCAGCAGAAGCAGTTCATAAGCAGAGCCGCCCGTAGTGCAGCACGTCCCACAGAGAGCCCTGGAGGAAAATAAGGGTCTGTGGCATCATGAGCTTGAGGATACCAGGTATGATCTCCCTCTTGCAGAATCATAGTGCCTATTAAAGGCCCTGAGACATCCTGCTGTAAGAAACCTGCTCACAGGAAGGCAGTTAGCAGTGGTTACTCTGGAGACAGGAGCTGTGCTGGAGACTCACAAGGAGCGGCAAGGGCAGAAGGTGAGCCTGCTCAACATTTTCTAACCAAACCTATGCCAAATCAACTTGACCACAGATCTTTTTGTTAGCACAACATCAACAACAAGCCTAAAGTACTAGCGTTCTAGGAAACCCACTTTGGGAAATGCTACCTTACGTTCACCAGAACTTAAGCGTTTGTTCATATGTCTGTGAAGATGAAAAAGAAGGTGAAGGGTGTGCAGCCGCTATTCCTGGGACATTGATCAGAAATGACAATATCCAGAAATGAAAATGTCAGTGACTGGAGAAGGTGTGGGTAGGGTTTGCTTAGGAGCCGTGAGGTCTGATCTCTGAATGGAGCAAGGTCCTCCCCTGTCTTCCATGGAGGCTCATTTGGCTCACCACCGGGACAGATTGGGATAGAGAGAAGGGGTGTGTGATTCAGGTGCAGCTGGGTCTGCTGGATGCCAACATCAAGTGTGTAGTGGAAGCCTCAGGTAGGCTGATGGAGTTCTAGCATCGCCCTGGGCGTTTTCTGTGTTGAAACTGGAAGCCCCAGAAATATGGCAGATTCCATCTGTCTCAAATGGTTTCTGAGTGGCTGATCCCAAAGGCCTGGTTTTTAGGACCATTTGCCATCCCTCTGACCTCCTTTCCAAGCCTAGCCCTTTCTTCTTCAGGTGATTGTGTCAGAATAGGGTGTTGCCGGGTACCCACACAGCCTACTTGATCTGTAGGGTGTGGGGTATGCTGGGAGGCTGCACGGCCCTGTGACAGCATATGGAGAGCTGGCACTGGCCCCTCTGCACCCTCCCAGGGGACTTCCAGGGCCCTCTCCCACACAGGATTCATGTCAGGGTTGTTACCTCCTGTCCTTCTGTGTCTCCAGTGGCCAAACACACATCCATCCCTACATCCACACTCCCAAACCAAGCCTCCTCCCTTCAAAGACTGTAATCACATCAGAATCTGTCAAGACCAATAAGGAAGAGATAAGAAGATCTAAAACCACAGCCCACGTTTTCGGGAATATCCATCAAGAATGCCATCCCAGCACTTTGGGAGGCCGAGCCTGGCAGATCACGAGATCAGGAGATCGAGACCATCCTGCCTAACATGGTGAAACCCTGTCTCTACTAAAAATACAAAAAATTAGATGGGCGTGATGGTGGGCGCCTATAGTCCCAGCTACTTGGGAGGCTGAGGCAGGAGAATGGCGTGAACCTGGGAGGCGGAGCTTGCAGTGAGTGGAGATTGCGCCACTGCACTCCAGCCTGGGCAACAGAGCAAGACTCAGTCTCAAAAAAAAAAAAAAAAAAAAAAAAAAAAGAGTGCCATCCCATTTAGAAGAAGGAAGTCTAGCTGGGAATGTGTTTGGATCTGCCCTTGACAACTAAGCTCTAAGGCCTGCGTGAGGCCCACAGAGGGCTCTGCTGAAAGGTGGACCACCTGACAGCGTAACCTACTTCACTAAATGCATCCTAATATCTTACCAGGCACATGGTGTTGGGGGATCCCCAGTATCCTCCAGGTCCTCCTGGGACCTGATCCTCTGATTTGTTTGCTGACCCTCAGCACATCCACACTGCAGCATCTCCTCTGATAGACAGCCGCAGGTCCTCTGTGGTGAGAATCCTGACCACACCCTAACAGATATCCATCCAGGGCCCCTACCATATCATGGGCTCCTGAGGGCACCTCTTTCTCTTAAAGGAGAAGAAGTTGCAGGAGACCTCGTGTGTCTGAGTGTCTTCACCTGCAGCTTGTCTCTGCATTTGTCCTTCCTTGTGTGGAGGAAAAGGGTGCCCTGGAGGATTGGACCTTGTTATAGACTGAGAGTTTATGTCATCCCCAATTTCATATGTTGAAGTGCTAATCCCCATGTGAGGCTATTTAGAGGTGGGCCTTTGTAGGGATTAAGTCAAGAATGTGGAGCCCTTGTGAATGAGATTTGTTCTCTTATAAAAGAAATCCCCGAGAGACCCCTCGAGGAATGTGGAAGCCCAGGAGCTTCCACATCCTGTCAATGAAATGCTGGGACATTCCATTCCAGTGGGACAAACATTGCCCCACCAAACCCTGTCCATTGTTTATACAGATAATTCAAAAATGTGTTACACTGCTGCCTCTTGACCCCTTCTTGCATGTCCGCTCTGGCTCCTGGAAATTCAGCCACAGCAGCCTCCTTACTGTCCTTGGCACAGCCAGCCAGCTCCCTGTTGGGACTTGACAAGGGCTTCTCACTCTACCTGGAAATATACGTTCCTGACTCCCTCACTTCCTGCCTCCCATCTCTGATCATAGAGGGACCCCTCCATAAAATCCCACCCCACCCTCTGCTACTTCTTGACCCTTACTGTGCTTTCTTCTTTATTGCAGTGAACATCACTTGACGTACTATATTTCTTTTTTTTTTTTTTTTTTTTGAGGCGGAGTCGCGCTCTGTCGCCCAGGCTGGAGTGCAGTGGCCGGATCTCAGCTCACTGCAAGCTCCGCCTCCCGGGTTCACGCCATTCTCCTGCCTCAGCCTCCCAAGTAGCTGGGACTACAGGCGCCCGCCACCTCACCCGGCTAGTTTTTTGTATTTTTTAGTAGAGACGGGGTTTCACCGTGTTAGCCAGGATGGTCTTGATCTCCTGACCTCGTGATCCACCCGTCTCGGCCTCCCGAAGTGCTGGGATTACAGGCTTGAGCCACTGCGCCCAGTAGGAGAGGGAGAGGAACAACAACAAACGTGAAGAAATATAATATGTCTTCACGCTTGTTGTTGTTCCTCTCCCTCTCCTACACACATGCTAGAATCTCAGCAACATGTTGCAGGAATTCCATTTTACTGTTTCCTCCACTGCTGAATCCCTAGTGCCTAGCACATCATTTGGCACAAAGAAAACCCTCAAGAAATATTTGTTAAACCCTTAATATCCCTGCCTTCCAGAAGAGAATAGAGGAATAGCATGTCTTCTGGCCCCAGTGTTAACATTCAGGGAGGTGCTGTGTACGGGTTTTAAGCATGACTTCAGAATTATACTCCATGGCTTCAAGTCTCACTGCAGGCCCAGCCAGCCCCATGACTTGGCACACTATTTGACATTTTCAAGGCTCTATTTTCTCAAATGTAAAATAGGGCTGTGAGCACAGTGCCTGATACAAATGATCAATAACTGTTATTTACTAAAAAATATGTGTTGCATCTTATATTTTTAGTCAATATTTGATATTTTTCCTTGCACATCTGTGAAATAGGACCTTATATAGTTATATATTTCATAAGTTACATAAAGTTCATGTGTGTTTTGGCTCCTTGGAGCATTGGTCTTTTTATCATTGTACCTCTTTATATATTGCACCATAATAATGTTTCTAAGCTTGCATTTTATTTTTTCTGTTATAAATGTTGCTTATTGCTATATCGGCTTTTCTATTGCTATATTTTCTGTTGCTTTACTGACATATTTTTCCATCATTAATTTTAACTTAAAATTTTAACATGCATGCCTAATTTATATTTTTCTTACAAATGCTATAGTAATTCTAATTTGCTTTCTCTGTCCTGAAAAGGGAATCAGTATGCTTTCACTGTCTTTTAAACATAACCCCTTTCATTCCCCAATTAGTCTTGTTTAGTATTTATGTGTTATACTTAAAGCCATGAAAAGAAATCATTGTTTCCCACCAATCTTATTTGGATTTACATACATACTTCTTTGATCACTGAATATTGCTCCTTGCATTACATACTTCTTTCCACATTCAATGATCCTCTTGCTGAAGCACATCCTTAAATACTTCTTTCAGAAAAGATCTATTTGTGGCAAATTATCACAGTCTTTGTATGTATGGAAATCTTTCCCTGGATGATAGTTTACTTGGATATAGCATTATGGTTAACAATTATTTCCTTTGCATCTTAAACAATTTATTCTGTTGTCTTCTGGAGACTTTTGTATCTGATAGAGTAGGTGCCACTCTGAAAGTTTTCCATTGTGTTTAATGTATTTATTTTATCATAGCTTTTAAAATTTTGACTTCTTATTTTGTGTTCTAAAGTTTCATCATGATGCTTCTAGAAAAGTTTATTTTTAATTTTTCTATGTAATATTTGATGTACTCCTTTAATATCAAGACTTGTGTCTAACTTCTTCAAATACTGTCACATTCTCAATCTCACTAATTATTGCTTCAAGAATTTCTATTAGATATATACTTGAGATTCTAATTTTAGCCTCTACACCTCTCAAATTATCTTTGTCTTATTTGTTCTGTACAGAATTTTGATAGATTACATTAGCTCTTTCTTCCTATTCACTAATTTTCTCTTCAGTTGTCAGTTGTATTTGGACTATTGTATTATTTATCCATTGAAGACATTGTTTTCCTTAATTTCAATGACTATTTAGTTTCTCGAATTATTCGGTCCTTTTCCATAGTGGCTTTCTCTAGTGCCTATAGCTTCTCTCCATTTTTGTTTTTTTTTTTTTGGTCTCATTTATCATTTAAACACACTTATTCTATGGCTGCTAGTTCCTCAGGAGTAAATACTCCCATTTCTTCTATCTGCTGATTCTCTTTCATAGTGTTAGGTTCCCAGTTACTCTGAGGTTTTGTCTGGGAGCTCATCTTCAACAAGACTTAGCTTCTGTAAGAATCCAGGATGTGCCCTGAGCTGTGGGTATGTCCTTGTAGGGGACTTAACATTGCATCTGCCAGAGCCCTAGAATGTGTGAAAGTTGTCAGAATCAAAGTGGAGTCGCTTTTTCAAACCATAGCAAAATAGAGCCAGGGAAGGCCATAAAGGGAGGGCTCTCACTCATAATTTATCTGATGATAGGATCCATCTCAAATTTTTTTTCCAAACTGCAGCTTACTACATGAGTCACACAAGAACAGCTAGCAGCACAAGAACAGCTAGCCACTTCTAGAGGAACACTGGCCTGTTTCTCAACTCTCACAAGGTCAATCTAAAACTGCAAAGGCCTGACCGTAACTCCAAGATGCTGAGTCCCACCTAGCAGCTACTGACACTTGACAAAGAACTTTCAAAACAACTTGCATCGCCTTCTCTCTGCCCAGTAAAACCTTAATTTTCCTTTGTTCTCCAGACATGCCAGAGATCATCCCAGTCTATGCGTATGTCCCAGATCTCAATCCGATTTCTCTGTTCATTCCCAAATAAATCCCTTTTACTTGGAGTTCTGTCTCTATATATTCTTATTTCAAATTGGACAAGTGCCGTGAGACCAAATTCTACAATAGTTATCATTTTCTGTTTGTTTATTTTGACACTATGGCATAGGCAGTGTAACTTGGAGCCCCATATCTTTGTGTGGCAGAGGCTGGGGCTTCAGTTTTACATGGGAAACCCTCCCTGCCACAGTCTGCAGGGGCAAGCTCCTTCATGTGCCCCAGCCCTGGCTAGCTTACATGGTCCTTCTCTATCCAAGCTTTCACATGGAGCCCTTGATGTCCATCTTTACACAGAACAAAAACCCTGCCATAAGGAGTGAATCCAGCCCCTGAGGGCTCTGCAGCTTCAACACTGCCTCTCTCTCATGGCTTTGCATTCCCTCTTTGTTGATGGCTTCTAGTGATTTCTCTTTCTTGCATTGAAGCTGGGCTTTTTTCTTAATTGCTTCATTGCATGTAGCTTGGATAAATGAGCTCAGACTTCTAGTCAAGGTAGTAAGTGACATGTCCACTAAAACGTCTAACAGACATCTCAGTTCCTCCCCCAGCCACAACCTGGTTCTGTCAGTTTTTCTTGTTATAGCAAATAACACCAATGACCAGCCAGTTGCTTGGAGCAACAGGCAATGATGAGTATTCAGCTCCATTTGGTTTAATACCTTGACCAGAAGTCTGAGCTCCACACATGTCAGTGGTCACAGACTGGTCGTTCAGAAAAAGAAACAAGATGAATCTGGCACCCCTTAACCTCAAGAAACTCCTGTCAGTTCCTACTACGTTATCACAGCCATTTATTTAATTTCACTAGAAATCACCCAACTCTTGGATCTCTAATTTCTAAAATATATTTTACCTTCTTAAAGATTTGTGCAATATGAATCCTCTTGACATCTTCTGGACTCTCCATCGCGCCAAGCTTTATCATATGTTAGCAATGGGCTCCATGGTCCTTTTGATGTTTACATGCTGGGCCACGATCTGCCGTGTGCTCAGCCCTGCTAATGTTTTCTTTTGCCCTCTCCCTTAGGCTGGGTCCCCTGCCTCCTAACCATGTTGCATCCACCCTTTCCATTTTGTAGGTTTAGTTTTTTTAGAAAAATCGTGGCAGTAAAACAGAAAGTGAGACATTGTACTTTCTCTCTGTCACCTTTTAACATTACACCATATGCCATCAACAGTTGGACTCTGTCAACACAACTTACAAAATCCTTCAAAAAATATTTTTAACAGTTGTTTTTTCATTTATGAACTCCTTCTGATCTTTTGCCTTCCTTAGGATCTTATTCCAGACTTGTGCCGTGCTGTGGCATTTATCCTGGATTATATCAGTTCCCTTTCAGCCCACATGAATCAGTCTCAGAATAGCCTCCTCCTACCCAGGCTCCTTCTGAGTCTTTCTTGGCTCCTCTTCACCACCCAGACCCTGAGCTGAGAGTGCCCAGGGCTCAAACCTCAGACCTGTTTTCTTCTCTCTCTCTGCAGTCTCCATTGGTGTTTGCATCCAGTTTTACAGCCTGTGATATCACAAAGACTTGGGTAACTTCTGGTTCCACAGCCTATTTATCTGCTCGGATTCCCACTCTTTAACACCAGCTTCGCTAATCCACCTAAAGACTTGATCTGTCTATTTGGATTTCTAACAAACACCTCAATCTCTCTGCCTCTAGCACCTGGCCTCTGTGTTTTCCCCAATTTAATAAATTATGTCAAAATTCAACTAGTAACAGAAGGCAAAGATTCTAGAGTCAATCTTGTAGCCACGTTTCCTTATTCCACATTCAACCCAACAGCTAATCCTGTCACCTCCACCTTCAAAACATATCTATATCAAAATATATGTAATCTATCCAATATTCTTCCCAGCTTCTCTCTCGACTTTGCAAATGTGATCACATTCTCACCAGCCTCCCTGCTTTCACTTTAGCTCTGCAACCTGTTTTCTACCCAAAAATGTTTCCTCGCATGGTCTATGCGACCTTGGACTGGCCCTCCCTGCCTTCCCTGTCCACCTCCTCATCTCATCTCATGGAACTCTTCCAGTCCTGGGGTCTGCTTTCTGTTCCTCAAACATATCGTTGTCCCCAGTCTCAGGACATTTGCACGTGCCACACTCTCCACTGGAGTGTTCTGTCCAGGACATTTACAGTAAATCTTCCTCATTTCGTCTACATCTCAGCTCAAAAATCACCTTGGAGACAGCTAAAATCACAAGCCCTGTCTATCTCCATAGCCTACTTATTTCTTCAGAGCCCTTGTCACCACCTCATAAATCATTTATTTACTGGTTTCTGTCCCCAACTAGCAAGTGAGCTGCTGGAGACAGGGACCTTGACATTTCCAGGGCCTCGCTGTATTTCCAGAGCTTAGAGAAGAGCCTGTGTGTAGGGGGCCTTCCTTAAACATGTGCTGACCTGACTTTTTCTATTCGGCAGATGACTTCAATATCCCACCTGCATAAGAGGGGGAGACTCTGGCTGTCACGTGGAGCCTGAGCCTCTGAGAGCCTAATGCACACAGGCTTGGGAGGTGATGGGAAATAAAGGTAAAAACGCAACTGAGAACCAGATGGTGGGTGTGGTGTTTGTGGTGTAGATACCCGAGGCAATGCTGTTCACCCAAGACCTGGTTAGGAAAGGCCTGCACTTACAAATCCCTGAGGCCATCAGGCATGGCTGCCACAAGGAGACACTCCCTGCTCAGTGGTCTCCATTTGAAGGAAGACTGGGTTTGATCCCTGGATAGTACTTCTTACAAAGGTCGGTTGAGAACTGACTAGAAAACCAGTCTCATTAACATGCTCAGAGAATCCTGAGTGGGAGTTTTCCCCACAAAACATGTATATTCAAACTGAAAACTCACCAGCAATCCTATGGCAACAAATTCGCACCGCTCCCAGAGCTTAGGCCATTTCCATCATGGGAATTACCCTGACAAGCCTCCAAAGCACAGCCCAGCCTCTCTGCTCCATGCTGGGCCTGCCCAGGGACAGCCTGCATGCATTCTCGCTGTGGCCACAAAGAAGCCTTGGCCTTGGAAAATCACTGCCAACAGTACTCAAGGCTGGTGCCGAACATGCAGATGATGGATGGAAAACTGAAAAGTCAGTAAGCCAACTAGCACCTCCAAATATTCAGGAATTCCACATGGTATTATAGAGAAACACAGGATCTACAGCAAATACAGGAGACCCCCTTTACAGCACCTCTGTCTGCACGTCATCCAGACTTGACTTTAATACTCTCCAGGAAGGTGGCTTCAAGATTGATTTCCGGGAGGCCGAGGCGGGTGGATCACGAGGTCAGGAGATCGAGACCATCCTGGCTAACATGGTGAAACCCCGTCTCTACTAAAAATACAAAAAACTAGCCGGGCGTGGTGGCGGGCGCCTGTAGTCCCAGCTACTTGGAGGCTGAGGCGGGAGAATGGCATGAACCCGGGAGGCGGAGCTTGCAGTGAGCCGAGATCGCGCCACTGCACTCCAGCCTGGGTGACACAGCGAGACTCCATCTCAAAAAAAAAAAAAAAAAAAAAAAAAAGATTGATTTCCAATGAAGCAAGTATGCAAATATTCTAGAAGGCTGACTAGACTGCATGTATGTGTGTGAGTATGCACCACACCTTTCCAGCATTGTTGAAAAAATAAGAGTTTGAGAGTAGGATACGTGGGACTGCCATCAACACTGTGTGTCCTAGAAGTCTACTGCAGCATAGAAACCCGGTCTCTCAATCTCCGCTTCTGTGTGGGCCTTCACCCTCTCATCTGGATGACCATAGTGACCTCTTACTCAATCTTTCTGTCTCTATCCTCTCGCCGCTAATCCATCTGTCTGCCAAGGAGTCTTTGTGGGGGTTTTTTAATTTAATTTTTATCTTTATCAAAATTATGCATGCATAAGGATGAGTGCAAGTATAAGAGGAATACTTGAACACAGCATAAGTTTGTCCAAGAGTACAAGTGCAACAGCCCTCTCCACTGCTCCATTTTCCTCCTCTGGTGAGAAACTGAGGCAAAACCCCAAAAGGTAGGCCCTACAATCATGTAGCTTTGTATATAACATGGCCAGTCATTGGCTTTCAGACCTCCAAACTCCCAGCCAGCTGACACACAGGATCACATGGGTATTGGGAGAACCTGCTCCCAATGGTTACATGGGTTCTTTCCTATTTCCTAGGTGTCTCGGCTAGTTTCAGAAATAAAGGGAAAGAACACAAGAGAGAGAAATTTAAAGCTGGGTGTCCGGGGGAGACATCACGTGTCAGCAGGATCCGTGATGCTCTCCAAGCTGTAAAACCAGCAAGTTTTTATTAGCAATTTTCAAAAGGGGAGGGAGTGCACGAATAGAGTGTGGATCACAGAGATCACATACTTGACAAGGTAATAAAATAGCACAAAGCAAATGGAGGCAGGGCGAGATCACAGCACCACCAGATGGGGCGAAATTAAAATTGCTAATGAAGTTTCGGGCCCACATTGTCATTGATAACGTCTTATCAGGAGACAGGGTTTCAGAGCAGACAACTTGTCTGACCAAAATTTATTAGGCAGGAATTTTCCTCATCCTAATAAGCCTGGGAGTGCTACAGGAGACCAGGGTTTATTTCATCCCTTCGCTTCCAAGGGGGCCGTTTATAGGCCTACCCTCAGGGTGCATAAAAGACAGCACGCTTCCAAGGGGGCCGTTTATAGGCCTACCCTCAGGGTGCATTCTCTTTCTCAGGGATGTTCCTTGCTGAGAGCAAGAATTCAGTGATATTTCTCCAATTTGTTTTTGAAAGAGGAGAAATATGGCTCTGTTCCGTCCGGCTCACCGGTGGCCAGAAGTCTTATCTCTGGTGTTCCCTGAACATTGCTGTTATCCTGTTTTTTCAAGATGTCCAGATTTCATATTGTTCAAACACACATGCTCTACAAATGATTTGTGCAGTTGACACAATCATCACAGGGTCCTGAGGCGACATATATCCTCCTCAGCTTACGAAGAAGATGACGGGGTTAAGAGATTAAAGTAAAGGCAGGCATAGGAAATCACAAGGGTATTGATTAGGGAAGTGATAAGTGTCCATGAAATCTTCACAATTTATGTTCAGAGATTGCAGTAAAGACAGGCGTAAGAAAGTATAAAAGTATTAATTTGGGGAACTAATACATGTCCATGAAATCTTCACAATTTATGTTCTTCTGCCACGGCTTCAGCTGGTCCCTCTGTTCGGGGTCCCTGACTTCCCGCAACAACACGGGATTTTTCACTAACCTCTCAATAATGTGACCTTCCCATTTTACATGACTGACTCTTACATTACCATTAGGTTCTACTTTATTTTACAATTCCTTTGGTACTTAACTCTATATAGCTAATTACCATGCTCACATTGCTAATTATTGATTTTTCATTATGGTCATTATTAATTGACTGCTCAGACTGGAAGATGATGTTTGTTGCTCCCGATCTCCACCCAATACATGTGGATTTTCCATTCTTGACTTGGTCCAATGTGGTTTCCTTATAGTTTTCATTAGATCAGTATTTGACTTTAATATCATTACGACTAGCTAAATGCTCTGTGCTGCTAAGCCATGTAGTATACTATGATTACCTTTCATTTCCTATAAAATACTTTGCTGTCCCTGAAGTTAATAATTTGTCACTTCATTTATGTAGTTTTCTTTGCATTCTTGTCCTGTTTTATAAATCTCCTCTCAATGTATTCAAGCGTATCATCATGAAGAATCTCTACTAAAGCTTTCTGTCTGTTTAGTAGTTTCATTGCTATTTTATTTTTGTTTTAACGTTTTATTATGAAAAATTTTAAATGTACATAAAAGTAGGGCGAATATTATAACAAACCCAGCAAACTTACATTCTTGATGGAACATTTTAAAGAGCTTCCCAGATATCATATTGTTTCATCTGTAAATGCTTCAATATGTATCTCTAACTTTTAGGTATGTGTAAGAAGTGTAACCACCATGCTAATATCAAACCTAGTAAAATTTATAATTTCTCAATATCGCCTGATAACTAATATAAATTTGAATGTTATGAGCATTCCATATGTCTTTTGTTGTTGGTTGTGTGAATTAGAAGCCAAATGAAGCCCAAGCATTGACTCTCCTTGTCTTTTAAGTCTCTTATTCTGTAACAGTCCCTTAAGTATTTTTCTCAACAGCCTTGATTCACTGGAGAACCCAAGTCGGTCAGCTTGAAAAGTATCTTATGCTCTACATATGGCTGATTGCTTCCTCCAGCTCTCATCAAGCTTGTTTCTTACTTCTTCCTATGCCTTGTGCACTGGCAGTTAGATTCAGAGCCGTGAGTCTCAGCCCAGGATGCACATCAGAATCACTTGGAGAGTTTCTTAAAATCCCAGTGCCTAGGCCACACTCCAGGCCAATTAAATCAAAACCCCAGATGAGACCCAAACATCAGTCTTATAAAGTGCCCCAGGGGATCCCAAGGGGCACTCACATTGAAAACCCATTCCTCTCTGAGCAGCCCTTCTCAGCATGTGGTCCAGGACCAGCAGCACCTGCAGCAGCTGCGCACTTGTGAGTTGCAAACCTCTGGCCCCAGTAAAGATCAGCTGAATCAGAAACCCCAGGGGTGGGGCCCAGCAATCTGTTTTAACAAGCCCTCCAGGGATTCTGATGCATACTAACATCTGAGAACCACTGCTGTAGAGGTTTGATTTTATTCAATTCCATTTATTAAGCATAAAGACTTCATAGGTTGGGCTGCATATTTTCTATTTCTTTTCTATTTTCTACTTTCTGCATATTTTCCATATCCTGGCTATACGTTGGAGTCACCTGCAGAGCTCCTGTTCACCAGGATTCAGACACCATGCCAGGCCAATTGAATCCAAATACCTGAGAGTGGGGCTCCAAGGCCTATGTTTTTAAAAACTCACCAGAAACATTAGGAACATTGTCCTGATGTGTCATTCATGAAGCGTGCAGTCTAAGGTGCCCACCTTTTGTGGTGCTCAGGTTCCCTGGTGAGCTCAAGTGGCCAGCCTGATCCTTCCTTATCATCTCCATCATCTTTTTGATGATCGTTGCCTAGATTCTTCTATTAGATGTGATAAAATAGCAACTTTTAAAGAGTCATCATTCGTTTTGCATGAGACCTTTCTATAAAGAACTGCTCCTCTTCAATTGTTTTGTTATCCTAAAATACAGTTCATACAAGAAAGGTGGTATAAATGCCAGTTTCTTTCTCATTGTCTGGTCTCAGAGTAATGAGTTGATGTCCTAATAAACTCTCAAAGACACAGGTGAGTTTTTTCCTAGGTTGATTATGAAATCATAGATTGTATCTATTGGATGAGATTTAATATATTGCAATTATTATATTTTCAGTATTCTCATTGCTCCAGATTTGGTTAAGGGAAACCCTTCCAGCTGCCTCCTGTGCCCCTTTGACATGACCCCACTAGCCTGGAATCTTCTTATCTAACATGATAAGAAGTCCTGGGCTCGTCTTGTAAATTTCCTCTCCCAGACATGGAATCGGACATTTCTCCTAGAACTCTGGTTTCTTTCAGTGGAATACAGTGATCAGAGGCCACAGTCTGAGCACTAAGTATGCTCACTGCTACTGATTTGTCATTGCTTCTAGACCTTTGCAGTGGACAGAGAAGAAAACGATTTTTAGAAAAAGAAATCATGAGTGCCAACTGGTATTTCCAATTTTAATTTAATACTACAGAATTTTATTCAATTACTTTGATTTTATATTTCTCTTATACCAAAATCTTGAGTCTTAATTACACTGGCATATTTACCTATTTGCTGTTTTATACAGCATACTTATAATAGTGTTAGGGATTTAATTGTGTTCTCCCCACCCCACCCAAAATCCATACGCCAGAACCTTCAGTGTGATGGCATTTGGAGATAGGGCTTTTAAGGAAGTAATTAAGGTTAAATAAGGTAATCGAGTGGCCCTTACTCAATCAGACTGGCAGTCTTATAAGAAAAGAGAGAGACACCAGGAGTGGACATACACAGAGGAAAGGCCAGGTGAGAACACGATGAAAAGGCAGCCATCTGAAAACCAAGGAGAGAGGCTCCCAGAGAAACTAACTACCAGCACCTTGATCTTGGACTTACAGCCTCCAGAACTATGAGAAAAAAATTCCTATCATTTTAACCTAGTGGGTGGTAGTCTGTTATGGCAGCATAAGCAATCTAATACAATAGCTTTCAAATAATAATACACTATGAACAATTGATACTGAATTACTCTTTAAAATTTCTGTGTTCTTTTTATCTTTAGAACAGAGAGTCAACACACTGTATTTTAAAGTCAGTTGGAGGAAGTCTTTTCTCTGTGTGCTTATGTTATCTGCTTGAGAATCTGGGTAGGTCTAGTAGGTTTCCAGTGTCTGCTGGGACTTGCTCCAACCTGAACTGGTTCTTCTCTATGCCTGCTGTGAAGTTGTAATGTCGGGTTCTCCCTTAGCCATTATTCTGGGGATCCCTGCTTCCTGGATTACTGTCATCTTTTTTGGTGTAGTTCTTTACACAACCTCCAGTAGCTTCCTGAGAGAAGGCACATGGATATAATATTTTGATGTATTTATTCAAGTGTGAACTTGACTGATGGTTTAGCTGGGTACAGAATTCTAGGTTGGAAACTGGTTTCCTCTGGCTCTTGAAATTATTGTTCTATTGTCTTCTGGCTTCTATGTCTGATGCATTCTATATATTGATTCTCTGCGTGAAATCTGTAAGGTTGCTTTTCCCCCTTTTTAGGAGCTTCTCTTGGTTTTATAAATTTCCTAGTATTATAAATTTTTAGAAGCCTCTCCTGCTTTTGTAAATTTCCAGAGGTGCCTTGTACTTTTCCTTGGCCTCTTGGAGATCCTACTATGTAAACCAAGTTACTTTTTGGCTTTTACTTATGCAGTGAAAAATTCAGCTTTCTCAGCTGAGCAGCATCACTTGCCACTCACCATCTGCTTTCCAGTCCCCCAAATTTTGTTATTTTTGTCCCTGTGGGTTTATGCCTTTTTAGAATGTTTCTTATGGAAGTATGATATACAGGCAGAATATTACATACATTACAAGGGTAGATCTCAATGTTGAAAACAGAGCATAATCATGTAAGCAGGACCCAGATAACAAAACAGAACATTACCAGGACCCCAGAAGGACCACCCTGGCCATTCTCATCTCCTCCCCACAAAGGTGCCCACTATCCTGACCTCTAACAGCACAGATGCAGTTTCTCTCCTTTCTTTGAGCTCTATATAAACAGAATTACACAGTTTGGCCTCTCTTGTACCTGCTTCCTTCACTCAACATTTTGCATGCGGCATTCGTTCTCAATGTTGCGTGCTGTGGTAGATCATGCTCATTGCTGTGTAATCTTCTCACTGTATGAGTATACCAAAACTTCTTTATCTATTTTTGGTGAACGCTTGGAGTTTCCAATTTGGAGACTATGTTGAATCGCGTTGGTATAACTGTTCCTGTGCCTGCTCTTTGGTGAACATGTGTGTGCATCTCTGTGGGGTACCTGCTCAGGACTGCAACTGTCACATCACAGGATATGTGTATATTCAGCTCCAGCAGGTTCCACCACATTGCTTTCCTAAATTGTTTGTGTCAATTTACACTCCTACAAGCTTGTGTGAGCGTTCTGGCCGCTCTCTTTGAGTAACCACATCTTTTTCACTGTAAACTTCCTAAGGAATGTTGGTTTGTGATTTATTTATTTATTTTTATTTATTTATTTTTGAGATGGAGACGCTCTGTAATCCAGGCAGGATCACTGCAAGCTCCACCTCCTGGGTTCAAGCGATTCTCCTCTCTCAGCCTCCCAAGTAGCTGGGATTACAGGCACCCGCCACCAAGAACAGCTAATTTTTTGTGTATTTTTAGTAGAGACGGGGTTTCGCCGTATTCGCCAGGCTAGTCTAGAACTCCTGACTTGAGGTGATCTGCCCGCCTCGGCCTCCCAAAGTGCTGGAATTACAGGCATGAGCCACAGCGCACAGCCTAGTTTGTTATTTTTAAAACTCTGTCACTGTTCATGTAGAGGAGATAGAAAAGGCAGCAGAGTTTTGTTGAGGTGTTGATGCTGCCGTATTTAATGGAAAGCCAACCGAGGTTTTGTTTTCCTAAAGCACTAATTTGGTCAAGTCTTTCGGCTTCGCTAAAAACCCTCCACTGGTTATCAGGATAAATTTCAAAGTCTCTCCTTGGTCCCTGTCATGAGCTGTCCCTGCAGAGCCCCCCACGTTTTGTAATTTACCAAGCCTGCGGTGCTCTCTTAGGCATCCACGCAATTGCACTGACTGCTGCTGCTTCTGAAATTGCTCTCCCCAGCCTTCTCGACCTCGCTAAGTCCTCCACCACCATCCAGGGTCACTCCTGAAGAACCTTCCTCGCAGAGTGCCTGGTGGGGGGCTCCTCTGTAGTCCACCTCCAACCTTGGCTTTCTTCTGTCATGGAACTTACCATGGCACGATTACCTGTCTCTCTTCCTCAATGCCTGGAAGCTCACTGGGGGGAACAACTGTGTCTTATTTCATTTTGTAACAGTAATAACCATCCTAGTGCCAGGGACAGGGCACTGAACCAGAGGTTATTGAATTCATTCACTCATTCAAGTATTCATTATTTAACAAATATTTAATAAGAGTCTGTGATGTGCCTGAGTCTGTTCTAAGCAAAGGGATGGCTATGATGAGGCAATGAGAGAAAATTTCTATTCTCACAGGCTTGCATTCCAGTGAGTGAGGAGGGGTACGCAGATAAACACAGAAAGAGATCATCAACAACCAGAATGATGAAGAGTGTGCAGACGGCCTCCGTGTCCAGCCCTTCACCCTCCTCCAGCAGCAATCTCCTTTCTGCCGGCCCAGCCATAGGGACCTCCTCTGTCCCTCAGCTCTGTCCCAGGGCCCTGCTCTGGCTCTTCGTTGGCATGAAAGCTTCTCCCTCCCCCAGACCTGCGTGTGACTGTCTCTTTTTCATTACTCAGATCTCAGCTTAGACTTCACCTCCTCTGAAGGACCTCCTTGACCACACAGCCAGTCACACTCAAGCACAGTATGCCCTTTCCAGTCTTACACAAAACTTAAAACTCTCAGATATCTTTCTTGTGAATGTGTTTGTCTGTTTTTTGTTGTTGTTGTTGTTGTTTGTTGTTTGTTTGTTTGTTTTTAGAGACGGAGCCTCACTCTGCAGCCCAGGCTGGAGTGCAGTTGTGTGATCTTGGCTCATTGCAACCTCTGCCTCCCGGGTTCAAGCAATTCTCCTGCCTCAGCCTCCCAAGTAGCTGGGACTACAGGCATACACCACCAGGCCCGACTAATTTTTTTTGTATTTCAGTAGAGACGCGGGTTCACCATGTTGCCCAGCTGGTCCCGAACTTCTGAACTCAGGCAATCCACTCACCTTGGCCTCCCAAAGTGCTGGGATTATGGGCATGAGCAACCGTGCCCAGCCTGTGTTTGTCTGTTTTCTGTTTCCCTTAAGTAAGCCTCATGCAGGCAGGGGGGTTGGCTTTGTTTTTTCTGTTTTGTTAACAGTGCCTGACAAATAGTAGCTGCCCTGTGTATTTACTAAGTGAGTGAGTGAATGAGTGAATTACAGAAAAATTAGAATTGAAGAAATTCAAAAAGGAAAATAGAGCATTTGCTTGCCACACCACACAGCAATTGCATTTCTAGCAATTTTAACCAAGAGGAATGAAAATATATGTCCATGAAAGTAGTTTTATGTGAATCTTCATAGCAAGCTTATTTAAAATAGGCAAAAACTAGAAGAGATCCAAATAGCTGTCCATAGGAAAATGATCAACACGCTGTGGTATAGCCAAACAATGAAACCACACAGCAATCAAAAAGGAGAAACAGCTGAATGAAGCAGGCAGGTCGTTCATTAGTCTGATGACTAGAAGGGGCGGGAGGAAAAGGGCCCTGCTAGGAAATGCTCCGTCTCGATTGTGTTCCTGGCTGTGTGGTGTGTACACTTGCCGAAGGTACTGAGTATATCTTTAATTTGGGTACATTTTAGGGTCTCAATGAATTTCATTCAAAACTAATTTTAAAAGGGCATTTGAGAATTAGAGCACTTCTCATCTCCATCCTCCCACCCCTCATTCAAACCTTTCGCTTCGATCTGTTCACAGCACACAGCCTCGCGGGTATCTCCTTCCCATGCACCTGGAGTCATGGTTTCCTTGTGGGTTTTGCAGTCAGCTCATGGCTTAACGGTCTCCCAGGGGCTAAACTGCCAACGAATTAAAGTCCAATATCTCAGCAGCACAGCATGGCCTCCACAGCCAGCCCTGCCCACCTCCCTATGCCAACAACTGGTCCTTCCCAGCTCTGCCCCGCAAGCAGGAGTGTGGCCCAGGTGGATCTTCCAAGTCCCCAATAGTGTAAGTGTGTTGGCAAACCAGCAACCCCTACATTGTCGGGACACTGGGTAGATGCAGAGTCTCAGTCCTGCACAGACACTCTGATGCAGAATCTATACCATAACGTGATCTCCGGGTGCTTTGGATGCACTGAGTTAACCTTTCTGAGCTTCAGATGTATCTCCTGGTAACCATCTTTTCTGCCTTCCTGGCTTCTACGAGGGTTGAGTGAGATAATGCTAAACACAGCCCACTGAGTAGGATTCAATGAACAGCCACCTTCTCCTTCTTGTCCCAGTGCCTGGTCATTCCTCCTTAGCCTCAGACCTGCCATCATTCCTGGCTAGAAAAGAGGCTTGGTGGCAAACCAGAACATCTGCCCTGGAGAGCTGGGCATCAAACCTCGCAGGACAGAAAAGCTCATTGGAAGTCCCAGAGCACACAGCCAGCAGGGCTATCTGTCAGCCTCTCGTTGCACACTCCTCGGTCTGCCATGTGCTAATAATAGAAAACACATTTCCATATTAATCACAAAGTAGAATTTCCAATTGGGTCACTGTCCCCAATGTGTCACCTCTCTCTGAGGATGAAAATTAGATCTTTGTCCCCGAAACTCATCATTATTCATCTGCCTGCCAACATAAGACAGAGATACCTTGGATGGGACATGGCGAGGCATCAGAGAAAGGAGAATATTCGCACCTCCTCCCTCTCCCTGTCTTCCCCAATTTCTCTTCCCATCCTCCTCTCTCCCTGTTTATCCTCCACCTCCTGCTCCAGCTGCTCCTCTCCACCACCTGCCACTGCTTTCCTCTGGGGAAAAGGCTTTCCCTCTGGGTCGTCTCCGTTAACTCACAGGACGGAGTGGGGATTAGATCCTAGCTGACGGCGAGTGCTCTGGGCTGCATACCCTGTTGTGCGGGGGCATCCCCTTCTCTCTCAGGAACCCGGGCTCCTCTTCGGTCCTGTCCCGACAGCCCAGGAGAAGCCTCACATGCTGAGAAAGAACAACCGCAGCCACTATAAGGACCGCGACGCCTGCCACTGCCTAGCCTCCTGTTCCCGCTGCTCCTCAGAGCAGAATGCACCACTTCCTTTGTGCCAGATAATTCCCTAGGTCCTTCATACACAGTCCTCAAAGCCACCCAGGGCAAGGCGAAAACTCTCCACTTTACAGGTGAGAGCCCATCCTTGGCCCAAATTCACGTGTTGGTGAGAGGCCCAATCAGCTTCCAGCCCGAAGCACTGAGCTGGGAGCCAGGTGACACCAGGTGTGCTGGTCGGCCCCACCCTCTGCCAGCTGAGGACACTGATCCTGGAGAGCCGGGACCTGAGGCAGCAGTGGGGATGGGCATGCAGGACTGCAACATCTGCCTCCCTTCCCAGGTAACCTGGGGTCTGCCGGGCATGTCACAGTGCTGATCACATAACCCCGGTTCTCTCAGCCCCCAAAGACCCCTCTCCTGAGAGAATGCGGCCCCCTCGTGTGAGAGAGGGCATGCAGGTTAATGAAAGACGGTGGCAATTCCCCCCAGGAAACTGGAGCCAGATGGAGAACATGAGAGCAAGTCACTGCTTAGAAATCCAGCATCCAGAGACAGCATCGGCGGCACTCCCAGCAGTAATTGGCATTAAGAGAGGCTTGGAACTGCAAACTAGTGATTTTCAATTGATATTTTAAAAAGTAATTGACATTAAGTGCTGTTAGGAGCAGCAAACTAGTGATTTGCAAATGACATTCAATAAGAAATCATTTATGCTTATTGATATTAAATAGGCACAAGCTCGTGGTGCACCAGGCGGGGCGGGGAGAAGAAGGAGCCGAGGCCCAGCCGGGTCACATGAGGCTATGGAGAAGAGATCTCACACTCCAGGCTCATTCCTTCCCTCGCAGCCCCACAGACCACACAGGAGGAAGAAGCCCTCTGAGCTCAGGCTGTATTCCTCACACCAGAGCCCCTGGGCTTCCTCTCCTCCCGCTCTCCCCGCCAACTTCCTCCCAGCTACAGCCATTGTCTAACTCTGTCCCTCATCAGTACTTCCTGCCCCACTCAGGGCTCTCGGGTCTCAGTGGAGTCACCCACCCAGGAGACTTACAGCTCCTGGGCCTCCCATGTGGTTCACCATGTCACTCCATCTGGCTCTCTGCACAGACTCTTCAAGGCCAGGGAACAAGGGGATGAACCAGGATGCATGCTTTGGGAAATTGGACAAGTGAATCAAAGAACGAATGTGAATGGTCTGCAAAAGATCTTTGGCTAGAGAGTCTGGGAATGGAGGACACCAGGAGTCAGAGGTGGTAGCTTCACCCCCACATCCTAAGCTGGGATGTGGCTGGTGGAGAAGTATCCTGGGACTCCTGACACCCTGCACAGACAGACCAGGAAGCCACCCTCAGCTGTCAGATGCAGGGGGATGCCCAGTGTCCCCCACCTCCAGTACTGCCACAGATATCTCCAGAGACTGTGTGTGTGTGTGTGTGTGTGTGTGTGTACCCCAGGAAGAGAGGAGAGAGGAAGAGCAAGACAGAGACAGACTGGGAGAGAGAGATTCCCCCAGGTTAGAGCTGGAGCTGGGAATGCAAACCCGTGGCTAGGATGGGGCCTCTGAGGAGAGGACCACATACCCACCTAAAGAGGTTGGACCCTGTGAATAGAGTCCCCAGCCCTCAACAAAAATTCTCTTGTTCTTTGCAGGGCAGGAAAACAGAGAGGCACCACAATTCAGGGGGTCCTTAACTCTGAGCAAGTCATAAGCCTGCTAAGCACATGGTGGAGTCTGGAGGGTTTTCCTGATTGCACGGCATGCCCCGGGAGCAGGGCACTGCAAGAAAAACCATTGAATTTTCTGCCCTCCCAGCAGGAAAAGGACTGAGTAGACTTGAATTTGAGTTAAGACAAATAAGGAATTGTTACAGCTATAGGGCAGAGATAGATAGAACAGACACTAGAAAAACAAGAGAGAAAAAACAATGAAACCAAAAGTTGGTTTTTTAAAAAGATCAACAAAATCGACAAGCTTTTAGTTGGATTGACTAAGAAAGAAAAAACAAATAAATTCATGCTGGGAAAACTGGATACCCACACACAAAAGAATGAAGTTGGGTCCTTACCTAACACCATACATAAAAATGTATTCATAATGGACTGAAGACCTAAATGTAAGACCTAAAATATAAAACTCTTAGGAGAAGACATAGGGCAGAATCTTCATGAAATTGGACTTGACAAGGAGTTCTTGAATGTGTCTCCAAAGGTACCAGCAACAAAAGAAAAAATACTGGACTTCATGAACATTGAAAAGTTTTGTGCATCAAAAGATGCTGTCAACAGAGTAAAGAGGCAACCCACAGAATGAGAGGAAATATTTGCAAGTTGTATATCTGGTAGTGATTAATATTAAGTATATATATATTTTTAAACTTTTAAAACTCAACAAACACAATAAAAAACAAAATTATTCAAAAATGGACTCTCCTCATGCTGGTCTTGAAATTAATTTCAGAAAAAAATTATTCAAAAATTGGCAAAGACTTAAATAGACATTTGTCCAAAAAAGATATACAAATAAGCACACAAAAATCTGTTAAACCTCATTAGTCATTAGAGAAATGCAAATCAAACCACAATCAACGAACTTCCATTTCGTATCCATTAGGATGCCTATTATTTACAAAACCAAACAAAACCAATAAAATAACAAGTGTTAGTGAGGTGGAGAAATTAGAACTCTTGCGAGTTGGAATGTAAAATGGTGCAGGCACTGTGGAAAACAGTTTGGTGGTTCCTCAAAATGTTGAAATTAGAATTACCACATGATCTAGCAATTCTACTTTCATATATCTACTTAAAACAATTGAAAGCAGGGCCTGGAACACATTTGTACGACAATGTTTATAAGAGCATCATTCACAATAGCCAAAAAGTGAAGTTACCCAAGTGTCCTTTGATACATGAGTGGATAAATAAAAGGTAGTGTATCCACAGAATGAAAAATTATTCAGCTTTAAAAATGAAGGCTGAGTGTGGTGGCTCACACCTGTCATCTCAGCACTTTAGGAGGCCAAAGTGGACAGATCACCTGAGGTCAGGAGTTCAAGACCAGCCTGACCAACATGGTGAAACCCCGTCTCTACTAAAAATACAAAAATTAGTCAGGTGTGGTGGCAGGCGCCTGTAGTCCCAGCTACTCAGGAGGCTGAGGCAGGAGAATCACTTGAACCAGGGAGTCAGAGGTTGCAGTGTGCCGAAACTGTGCCACTGCACTCCAGCATGGTGACAGAGCAAGACTCTGTCTAAAAAAAAAAAAAAGTTAAGATAGTAAACTTTATGTTATGTATATTTACCACAATAAGAAAATGGGAGGAGGGAAGAATTATGACATCTCTTCTGTATCAAAGAGCTTGGGGAGTAAGATTCTTAGCTTCTATAAATGTGTAATAATTTATTTGTCCATTCTACTATTGCTATCTTTAGGTTGTTTTATTTTTCTCTATTAAATATAATTATCTTATAATATTATTCATAAACTTTGTATTTTAATATCTTTAGTATAAGTTCCTTGATATATAATTTACTGGGTCAAAAAACATGAGGCCTCTGATGTATATTATAAAGCCACATTCAAAACACACACACACACATATTATCTTTTTTTAAAAAGTTAAGTCACTGGTAATTGTTCTGAGCACATACAGAAAATTGAGAGATATTTATTCAATAAAATTGACTAAATCTTTGTAAGAACAGCAAGAATCTGTGGCAGTTGAGCCACAGCCTGTCCCCTTCCTCTTTCTCAATCAGCCCAGCATGACAGAAGCTCCACCCTGGGTAGGCATTGTGAAGAACACAGGGCTCCTTTTCCCCCTAGCTGTTACTTCAGTTATATTGTTAGGCTTTGTGTCTCCACGCAAATCTCATCTTGAATTGTAATCTCCAGGTGTTGAGGGAGAGACCTGGTGGGAGGTGATTGGTGATTTCCCCCATGATGTTCTCACGATCGTTAGTGAGTTCTCACGAGATGTGATGGTTTTATAAGGGGCTCTTTCCCCTTCATTTCTTTCATTGGCTCTCTCGCCTGCTGCTGTAAGACCTGCCTGCTACCTGTTCCGCCATGACTGTAAGTTTCCTGAGGCCTCCCCAGCCATGTGGAACTGTGAGTCAATTAAATCTCTTTTCTTTATAAATTACCCTGTCTCAGGCAGTTCTGTATAGTAGTGTGAAAAGGGACTAATACATTCAGGATGACAGTATCTCCCTGAAAGGGGCAGGCCAGCAGCACTTGTGTCCCCCCCAGCTCTGTGTTGCAGAACCTAAATCCCAGGCAAATGTAGATCAGGGGTTCTCTTCTGCTACCCAGCCCTGACTTGCAGGGGCTCTATCTCAATGAAGTAGGCCAACAATAGTGGGGCCCTGATTGCCCTAATGCCAATTCACTTGTAGGGTAGAGGTTCCATGCCCTACAGGAGATGCAAACCAAGAAAACCAGAAGCTGCCACTGCTACCCAACACCCTGAATGTAAATCAGAGGTGTCATTCTAAGAGAAGTGAGCTGCTGTTCCCACCCCCAACGCCAAAATAGTGGCATAGAGATTTTGCCCAGGGGCAGAGACAGGCTGTAAGAACAGAGAGCTCCAAAGATTCCTTCAATAGAATTGACTTTATTTAGAGTATGAGAAAGCTTAAGGCTAAGTGAACTCTCTAAAACAATGGAGATTTTGGTGATAATCAACTAAGAGAAGTATGATAGCTCCATGAAAGCAACAAGCTAACCCATAGATCAGCTAGTTTACTTGAAAGAACCAGAAAAGAGAGAGCTAAGAATAGCTCTCCTATTCTTCAGAATAAAATTTCCAGACTGACTCAGAAACTCTCCCTAAAGAGGGGACCACAGTTAATTTTAAATAAATGTGGAGCAACTTATGGCAAGGTTATTGTTGAAAAGAATAAGGCAACCAGCAAGTAGTAGAGTTTAATAGGTGGGTGTAATATCAACAGAGATAGGCAACTGAAAAGAGAGATAAGAGAAACAGAGTCTTGCTAAATTCACCATCATCAAGTACAGTAAAAGAGATAAAAGTTTCATTAGAGGGACTCAACACCATAGTTTAATTGAAAGAATAAAAAATTAGTGAACTTAAAGATAGATCAATTAAAATTATGTAATCCCAAAAACATGAAAAAATGGAGAAAAATAAACAGAAACTTGAAGAAATGTGGGTGAACATTAAGCACACAAAACATACATACATATTATGGAAGAAACAGAGAAAGAAGAAAGATAGAAATAAGCAGAAAAAAAATTTAAGGAATAACAATTGAAATTAAAAATTTCCTAAATTTGAAGGAAAACATTAATTTACTCATCAAAGAAATCCAAAGAACTCCAAGTAGGATAAATGAAAGAAAAAAAAAAAAAGATACACCCAGTGATATGATTTGAATATTTGTCCTCTTCAAATCTCATGTTATTTAGAGTGAGGGAGCATTTGGGTCATTTGGGCTGTCAGTTGACCTGGAGACTGAATTTAACCTTGTGGGCAAACAATCAATCAATTACACCTACATAATGAAACCCCTATAAAAACTCTGAACACTAAAGCTCAGGTAAGATTCCCTGATTGGCAATACTTTATGCACTGGTGTCAGCAAAATAAGCCAGTGTTGGAGGTGGGGCCTGGTGAGAGGTGTTTGTGTTACAGGGGCAGATTCCTCATTAATGGGTTTGTGCTATCCTTGCAATAATGAGTAAGTTCTTGTGAGACCTGGTTGTTTAAAAGTGTGTTGCACCTTCCACCTTGTTCTCTTGCTCCTGCTCTTGCCATGTGATGTACCAGCTCGTTGCCTTCCACCATGATTGGAAGCTTCTTGAGGCCCTCACCAGAAGCTGAGACACCATGCTTCCTGTACAGCCTACAGAAACGTGAGCCAGTTAAACTTCTTCTCTTTATAACTTACCCAGCCTCACGTGTTTCTTTAGAGCAATACAAAAACAGCCTAATACAGAAAATTGGTACCAGGAGTGGGGTACTGCTAAAAAAGATACCTGAAAATGTGGAAGCAACTTTGGAACTAGCAGAGGTTGGAAGAGTTTAGAGGTGTTGAAAGAAGATAGGAAGATGATGGAAAGACTGGAACTTCTTAGAGACTGGTTAAATGGTTGTGATCAAAATGTTGATAATGGTATGAGCAGTAAAGTCCAGGCAGACAGGTCTCAAATGAAAATAACGAATTTATTGGGAATGGGAGCAAAGGTCACCCTTGTTATACCTTAGCAAAGAACTTGGATGCATTGTGTTTATGCCCAGAGATCTACAGAAGGTTGAGCTTAATTTCCTAAGAAATTTCTAAGAAGCAAAGTGATCAAATGTTGCCTGGGTGCTTCTAACAACATATGCTCAGATTCAGGAGCAAAGAAATGACTTAAAGCTGGAACTTACATTTAAAAGAGAAGCAGAGTGTAAAAGTTTGGAAAATATGCATCCTATCCATGTGATAGGAAAGAAAATCCCATTTTCAGGGGAAGAATCCAAGCAGACTATGGAGCAACCAGAGATATTAGCACAACTAAAAAAGAACCAAGTGCTAACATCCAAGATAATGAGAGATATGTCCTGAAGACATTTTAGAGATCTTCTAGGCAGTCTCTCCCATCACAAGCCCAGAGGTCTAGCAGGAAAGAATAGATTTGTGGATAAGGTCCAGGGCCCCATGCCCTACCCAGCCTTGCGACACTGCTCACTGCAAACAGGCTGCTGCAGCTCCATCCTTGGCACAAAGAACTCTAGGTACACCTTGGGCCACCACTTCAGAGGGTATAAGCCACAAGCTTTGGCAGCTTCCATGTGGTCTTCAGCCTACAGGCACACAGAATGCATGAGTGAAGAAGGCTTGACAGCTTCCTCTTAGATTTCAGAAAATGTATGAGAAAGCCTGGGTCTCCAGGCAGAAGATTGATGCAGGGGCAGAACCCCCACAGAGAACCTCTACTAGGGAAGTACAGAGGCAAAATGTGGGATAGGGGACTCCACATAGAGTGCTCACCAGGTCACTGCCTAGTGGAGCTGGGGTAAGGGGGTCATCACCCTCCAGACCCAAAAATGGTAGAGCTACCAGCAGTTTGCAACCTCAGTGTAGAAAAGTCACAGTCACTCAACTCCATGGGCTGCACCCAGGGAAGCCACAGAAGCAGTGCTGCCCAAGGCCTTGGGAGCCTAGTCATTGCACCAGGATGCAGGACATGGGGTCAGAGAAGATTATTTTGGAGCTTCAAGATTTAATGACATTCCTACTGGGTTTCATACTCACATCGGTCCTATAGCTCCTTTCTTTTGGCCAATTTCTCCCTTTTGGAACTGAGATGTTTACCCAAAGCCTATCCTCCCATTGTATATTGGAAGTAAATCATTTATTTTGATGTTACAGGCTCCTAGGTAGAAGGAGATGAGTCTCAGATGAGACTTAGGACTTTGGACTTGATACTTAAATCAGTTCAAACTTTGGGGACTATTGGGAAGTGATTACTATATTTTGCAATGTTAGAAGGGCATGAGACTTGGGGGGCCAGGGAAAAATTGATATGGTTTGGATATTTGTCCCCTCCAAATCTCTTGTTAAAATGTAACCCCCTGTATTGGAGGTGGGGCCTGGTGGAAGTGGATCATGGCGGCAGATCACTAACGAATAACTTGGTGCTATCCTCATGATACTGAGTTCTTGTGGTTGTTTAAAAGCATGTGACACTTCCCTGCTCATTCTCTTACCCCTGCTGTGACCATGTGGTGACAAAGTGGTGGGCGGGGGCTGCTCCCCCTTTGTCTTCTGCCATGATCATAAGCTTCCTGAGGCCCTTACCAGAAGCTGAGCAGATGTTGGCGCCATGCTTCTTGTACAGCCTGCAGAACTGGGAGCCAATTAAACCTCTTGTCTTTATAAATTGCCCAGCCTCAGGTATTTCTTTATAGCAATGCAAAGATGGCCTAATACACCCAGGCACACCATAGTCAAAATGTTGAAAGACAAAGTAGCAACAGAAAAATTACTCATCAGTTAACAAGGGAACCACAATCATATCAATAACTGACTTATCATCAAAAACAACAGAGGCCAGAAGAAAGTCAAATAACATCTGGCATAATGAAAGAAAACAAGAAAAACTGTCAAGCAAGAATCATATGTCTGATAAAACTCTTCCTCAACATTGAAGTTGAAATAAAGACATTCCCAGATAAAATTAGAGAGAATTAGTTGCTTGCAGACTCTCTTGACAAAAAATACTAAAGGAAGGTTTTCGGATTGAAAGCAAGTGACCCCAGATGGTAATTCAAATGCACACCCACAGAAAAAAAAGCACTGTTAAATTTTTTAATTATAAAATGCAGTAGAAATGCATAGCTCTTCTCCTAAATAATTCAAAATACTATTGTATAAAAATTGTGTATAATTAGATTGTTGAGCCTATAACATGTAAAACTGTAATTATGTTTGAAAATGACAGCACAAAGGAGGTGAGCAGGGCTGTACTGAAGTAAAAAAATAACACCATATGTCACTCAAATCCACAGAAATAAATGAAAAGAACCACAAATGGTAGCTAAGCGGGTTAATACAAAAAAACTCTGCAAGTAAATGTTCTCTCTCCTACTTTCCTCAGCTTTTTTCAAAAGATAAGATTATTTAAAATTATAAACAGGTTTTTTGGGTTCCTAACATATATTAATGTAATATATAACAATAATATAACAAAAGGGAAGAAGAGAGGCTAGATTTATATAGAAGTAACATTTTTATATCATAACTGTGTATGTTAGTATAAATCTGAAGTGGATTCTGATAAGTTAAGATGTATGTGGTTAGCCCTAAAACCAACTACATTATTAAAAAGTCATTAAAGAAATGAAAATACTATACTCAAATATTTTCATTTAATACCAAAGACAACACTAAAGGAGAAATATGGAAACCAAAACACATGAGACATATAGAAAAAAGATAGATATAAATCTATGTTAATAATAATATTGAATGAGAATAAATTAAACAGTTCAATCAAAAGGCAAAGATTTTCAAACTGGGTATATATACCTAGAGTTAACCAAACTACAAAATAAAGCAGAGCAGTTCTCCACAAGATTGCCCTCACTTTTGACACCTACTACAAATTTGCAAGGTTCCTAAAATCACCCTCAGCTTCAATAACTCACAATAACAAATCAGAAAACTCACTGAAAGCTATTATATTCCAGTCATGGTTTATTACATAGAAAAGATACAGATTAAAATCAGCCAAAAGAAGAGACACATAGGGCAGGGTCTGGGACTGTTCCAAATGCAAACTTTCTGCTGTCCTCTCCTTGTGGTGTCATAACATGTTATTTTGATGACACCAGTGCACAAAGTATTGCCAACCAGGAAATCTTACCTGAGCTTCAGTGTTCAGAGTTTTTATAGGGGCTTCATTATGTAGATATAATTGGTTGATTGTTTGCCCATAAGGTTAAATTCAGTCTCCAGGTCAACAGATAGCCCAAATGACCCAAATGTTCCCTCACTCTAAATAACATGGTTGGTCTTTCTAGCATGGTCAGCCCCTAACCTAAGCCAAATGATTGGTCTTTCTGTTTGGGACAGCCACAACCCTAACACTGATGGATGTGGCCAGCCCTATTATAAGGTTTGGAGTAATTAGCTCCCAAGACAGTTCTTTCAAGTTTTACGTAGAGTATCTCCCAGAAGCTTAGGGCAAAGGCTAGATATGTTATCAGACAAAGCCAAGTTCTTTACCACACTAAATACACAGACACACACACATACACACACGCATAATAATTACAAACATATGTGTACCTACCAACAAAACCCCAAAATACACAAAGCAAACACTCACAGAATTACATAAAATATTGACAAGTTACAACAGTAGTTGGAGAATCCAGTACCAAACTTTTGATAATAAATAGAACAACTAGGCAGATTAAGAAACAAAATAATTGAACAACACTATGAACCATTTAACAGATATCTATATAATACTCCACCCAAAAATAAATAAACATTACTTTCAGAATGAAACATTCTAACCAAGTGCTAGGTTAGAATAAAAGCCTCAATCAATTTATAAGAATTGAAATCATATAAATTATTCTTGCTCACTACAATGAAATGAAATTTCAAATAAAAAACAGAAAGAAATTTGGGAAATTTACAAATATGTGGAAATTAAACAGCATACTCCTAAATTACCAGTGTGTCAAAAAAGCAATCATAAAGTAAATGAGAAAATGCTTTGACATAGAGGAAAATGAAGATATAATTTACCAAAAATGTCTGAGATGACACTAAAGCAGTGCTCAGTTGGAAAGTTGCCAGTGTAAATGTCCCAATTAAAAATAAAGATCTTCAAATCAACAACCAAACCTTAACCTTTAAGATATTTGAAAATGAAAGGTAGTCTAAACCTAAACCTAGCAGAAGGAAGGAAGCATAAAGATTATAGTAGAAAATATTGAAATACAGAATAAAAAACAACAGGGAAAATCAGCAAAATCAAAAGTTTATTCTATGAAAAAAATTAACAAAATTGACAAATATTTAGCTAAAGTGATCAAAAGAAGAAAAAGAAGATTCAAATTGCAAAAGTCAAGAATTAAAATGACAGCATTGGCCGGGTGTGGTGGCTCACGCCTGTAATCCCAGCACTGTGGGAGGCTGAGGCAGGCGGATCACGAGGTCAGGAGATCGAGACCATCCTGGCTAACACGGTGAAACCCCGTCTCTACTAAAAAATACAAAAAATTAGCCAGGCGTGGTGGTGGGCCCCTGTAGTCCCAGCTACTTGGAGGCTGAGGCAGGAGAATGGCGTGAACCCAGAGGCGGAGCTTGCAGTGAGCTGAGATCACGCCACTGCACTCCAGCCTGGGCAACAAAGCGAGACTCTGTCTCAAAAAAAAAAAAAAAGACAGCATTACTATTGACCTTACAGAAATAAAAAGGACTGTAAGGGAATATTGTGAACAATGGTGTACCAACAAATCATATAACTTAGATGAAATGAATGAGTATCTAGAAAAACACAAACTACTGAAGCTAAAAAGAAAAAATAGAAGTTCTGAGTAGATATACATAAACACATCAAATTAGTTATTGAAAAAATTTCCACAAAGGAAAACCTGAGCCTACAAGGCTTTATTGGGGAATTCTACCAAACATTTAAAGAAAGATTAATACCAACTATTTACAAAATCTTTCCCAAAAAATAAAAAGAAAGGAATGTTTTCCAACTCATTGTATGAGACAGTATTGCCATAGTATCCCAACTATATAAAGTCATCACAAGGACAGAAAATAACAGACCAATTTCTTTTTTGAATTTAGATACAAGAATCCTTAACCAAAACTGGGAACCTAAATCCAGACATATTTATAAAATATCATACACCATAACTAAGTGGAATTTATCCTAGGAAGGTAAGGTTGTTTTAATATGTGAAAATTAGTAAATGTAATACATGATATCAATAGACTAAACGACAAAAAACTCATCATCTGCATAGATGAAGAAAAAAAAGAATTTGGCAAAAATCCCATACCCTTTCATGATAAAACCACTTACCACCTAGGAATAGAAGGAAACATCCTCAATCTGATAATGGGTATTTTAAAACTCCAAAGCTAACATCATGCTTAATGGTAAAAGACTAAATATTTTTCCTACAAGACAGAAACAAGACAAAAATGTCTGCTGTCACCACTTCTATTCAAGATTGTACTGGAGGTCCAGCAAGGCAATTAGCCAAAAAAAGAAACAAGAAAAAAGAAAAGTCATCCATATTATAAAGGCAGAAGTGAAACTATTTATGGTTTTGAATGACACATCCTTGAATATAGACAATCCTAAGGAACCCTCTCTCCAGATCTACAGAACCATAAAATTATTTTGGCAAATGTTGCAGAGTACAAGATCAATATACAAAAATCATTTGTAATCCTATGTACTGGCAATGAACAATTCAGAAATGAAATTAAGATTATATTCCATTTATAATAGCATCAAAGTGACAAAAATACTAAGGAATAAATTTAATGAGTGAACACAAAACTATGAAACATTGTTGAAAGAGGTTGAAGAAGACCTAAATAAATTGAAAGATTTCCCACATTCATGAATCAGAAGACCTAATACTGTTAAGATGTCAATACTTCCCAAATTGATCTAAATTCAAAGCTTGTGTTAGGTTTTTTGCAGAGTTGACAATCTGATCCTAAAATTCAAAAAGAAATTCAAGAAAGCCAGAATTTTCAGAACAATCTGTGGAGAAAAAAGAACATTGTAGACTCCCATATTATTATTTCAAAACTTACTATAAAGCTAATGAAGACAGTATGATATTGGCATAAGGATAGAAATATAGATAAATGGAATAGAATTCAAAGTCCAAAAATCAACCTTTACATTTACAATCAATTAATTTTTTACAATGTTGCCAAGATAACATAATAAAAAAAGAATAAACTTTTCAAATAATGGTGCTGGGTCAGCTGGATATCCACATGCAAAAGAATGAATTTAGTGTTATTTTTCACAGCATACAGTAAAACTAAGTCAACTGGATCACAGACTTAAAAGTAAGAGCTAAAATTATAAAAACATCTGGGAAAAATACAGGAGTAAACCTTCACAAACCTTGGTTAGGAAAAGCCTTCTTAGATATGACACCAGAAGCACAAGTAACGAAAGAAAAAATAGACAAACTGAACTTCATCAAAATTTAACTTTGATGCTTCAAAGGACACCGTGAATGAAGTGAAAAGACAACTACATAATAGGAAAAACTATTTGTAAATCATGTATCTGATGAAGAACTTGTATCTAGAATACATAAAGGACTCTTATTATTCAATAATATAACACAAATATCCCAATGAAAAATCTAGGAAAAAGATCTGAACAGACATTTCTTCAAAGAAGACATGCAAATAGTGAGTAAGCACACAAAAGCATGTTCAGCATTATTAGCCATCAGAGAAATAAAATCAAAATTACACTTCACTCCCACTAGAAAGGCTTTAATTTAAAAAAACAAACAAACAATTATCAACAGGGATATCAAGAAACTGGAATTTTCATGCATGCCGATGAGAATCTAAAATGGTGAAGCCACTTTGAAAAACAGCTTGGAAGTTCCCAAAACTGTTAAACGTAGAGTTACAATATTTACCCAGAAATTCCACTCCTGGGTATATTTCATTCCTTTGGATATACGCCGAGAAGTAGGATAGCTGGATTTTATGGTAGTTCAAGTTTTAATTTTTTCAGGAACCTGCATACTGTTTTCCATAATGGCAATACCAAATTTACACTCACACCAACAATGTACAAGGGTTCTCTTTTCTCCACACTCACATCAATACTTCTTATCTCTTATTTTTTGATAATAGCCATCCTAACAGATGTGGGGAAATATCTCATTATGGTTTTGATTTGCATTTCCCTGATGATAGTAATAATGAACACTTTTACATACGCCTTTTGGTCATTTGTATGTCTTTGAAAAATGTCTATTCAAGTCCTTTGCCTGTTTGGGGAGGTTTTTTGTTTGCTACTGATTTGTATGAGTTCTTTATATATTTTGGATATTAACCCCTCATCAGACATATGATTTACAAATATTTTCCCCCATTCTGTAGGTTGCCTTTACATTTTTTTACTGTTTGCTGTGCAGAAGCTGTTCATAGTATTCTCATGAGCCTACGATTTCTGTGGTATCAGTTGTAATGTCTCTTCTTTCATTTACAATTTTATTTATTTGAGTCTATTCTTTCTTTTTATTTATTAGTCTAGCTACACTTTTGTAAATGTTATTTATCCTGTAGTACGACTTATTTATTTTTGTTTTTGTTGCCTGTGCTTTGGAGTCATTTTTAAAAATCATTGCCAAGATCAACGTCAAACAGCTCTTTCCCTATGTTTTCTTCTAGTAGTTTTATGGTTTCAGGTCTTACTTTTGAGTCTTTAATCTATTCTGAGTTAATTTCTCTGTATTGTGTAGGATAAGGGTTTGATTTTGCTCTTTTGCATGTGGATGTCCAGTTTTCTCAGCACCACTGAAGATAGTGTACTTTCCCCATTGTGTACCTTTGATGCTCTTGTCAAAGATTAGACGACTGTATATGTGTTGCTTTATTTCTGGGCTGTCTATTACATTTCATATGTCTACATATCTGTTTTTATGCCAGTATCATACTGTACTGTTTTCATCACTACAGCTTTGTAATATTATTTGAAATTGGAAAAAGTGATGCTTTCAACTTTGTTCTTCTTACTCAAGATTGCTTTGGCTATTTGGGGTCTTCTATAGGCGCCATACAAATGTTAGGATGGTTTTTTCTATTTCTGTAGAAATGACATTGAAATTTTGAGAGGGATTGCACTGAATCTGTGGATAACTTTGGAAAGTATGAACGCTTTAAAAACACTGTTTCTTCCAATACATGAACACAGGATATCTTTCCATTTATGTCTTCTTCAATTTCTTCATCAATGTGTTATAATTTTAGTGTATAGATTTGTTCACCTCCTTGGTTAAATTTATTTCAAAGTATTTTATTATTTTGATGCAATTGTAAATGGGATTGTTTTTCTTAATTTATTTTTCAGATAATTTGCTATTAGTATATGAAAATGCAACGATTTTTGTATGTTGATTTTGCGTCTCACACTTTCACTGAATGCATTTATTATTTTAAACACTTATTTGGTAGATTCTTATGGTGTTCTGTACATAAGATCACATTTTCCACAAACAGAAACGATTTTACTTCTTCCTTTCCAATTTGGAGGTAACCTGTTTCATTTTCTTTCCTGATTGTTCTGGCTAAGACTTCCAGTACTGTGTTGAATGGAAGTGGTGAAAGTGGGCATCCTTGTCTTGTTCCTGATCTTAGAGAAATAGCTTTCGCCTTTTTATGGTTAAATATGATGTTAGCTGTAAGCTTGTTATATATGGCCTTTATTACAATAAAGAGTATTCCTTCTATAGCCAATTTATTGAGAGTTTTTATTATAAAAGAATGTTACATTTTCTCAAATGATTTTTCTGCATCTTATGAAATGATCATATGGTTTTTATTCCTCATTCTGTTAATGTGGCATATGGTGTTTATTGATTTGCATATGTTAAATCACCCTAACAACCTAGAGATAAATCCCATTTGATCATTGTGTATGATCTTTTTAATGTGCTGTTGAATTTGGGTTACTAATACTTTGTTGAGAATTTTGTATCTAGGATCACCAGGGATATTGTCCTGTAATTCTTTTCTTGTAGCATCCTTTTCTGGCTTTAGTATGAAGATAAAGCTGGTGTGTAAGATAAAATGAGTGTGTAAGTGTTGTCTGCTCTTCCATTTTGTGCAAGACTTTGAAAATGATTGGCATGAATTCTTCTTTAAATGTGTGTAGAATTCAACCATGAAGCTATCTCATCCTGGGATTTTCTTTGCTGGGAGGTTTTCTATTTGTTCAGATTTTTATATTTTCATGATTCAATCTTGGTAGATTGTACGTTTCTGGGAACTTTTTCTAGGCTATCTAATTTGTTGGCACATAATTATTCATAGTATTCTCATGAGCCTACGATTTCTGTGGTATCAGTTGTAATGTCTCTTCTTTCATTTACAATTTTATTTATTTGAGTCTATACTTTCTTTTTATTTATTAGTCTAGCTACACATTTGTAAATTTTATTTATCCTGTCAAATTATCAACTTTTAGTTTTATTGATCTTTTTCATTGTCTTTATAGTCTATTTTTAATTTACTTCTGCTCTAATCTTTATTATTTCTTTCTTTCTGCTAACTTTGTCTCAAGGTATTTTTCAATTTACCTTTTGATTTCTTCTTTGACCCTTCTTTGACCCTTTTCAGGAGTATATTGTTTAATTTCCATGTATTTATGAATTTTCCAGTTTTCATCCTGTTATATAAGTATGCAAATTATATCTCAAAAATGCTGGAAGCTTTTTTTTAATGAGACACACATACAGAGGCTATCTGTTCAATTTTTGGCCCATTCACATGTGGGACAAACTTTTTACTATTATGCAAAATTGCTCTGTTTACAGTATATCAATGAATTAATCTGTCTTAACATGTTTGAAATTATTCAGATACAATGTGTATAAAAATAACACTTAAACTCTGAAAGTGAAAACTTTATATATTACAGATAATCTAAAGCAAAACAGCAAGGTAGTTTCATATATTTGTAACAGAGTTAAATTGTTTTGTCAGCCAGGTGCAGTGGCTCACGACTGTAATCCCAGCACTTTGGGATGCCCAGGCAGACAGATTGCTTGAGCTCAGGAGTTCAAGACCAGCCTGGCCAACATGGTGAAACCCCGTCTCTACTAAAAAAAAAATACAAAAACTTAGCCAGGCATGGTGGCATGCACCTGTAGTCCCAGCTACCTGGGAGGTGGAGGTGGAGAGTTGCTTGAACTGGGAGGTGGAGGTTGCAGTGAGCTGAGATCACACCACTGCATTCCAGCCTGGTGACAGAGCGAGAGTCCGTCTTAAAGGGGGAAAAAAATGAATTTATGTCCTTTGCAGCAACATGGATGCAGCTAGAGGTTACTATTCTAAGCAAATTAACACATAAACAGAAAACCAAATACCTCATGTTCTGGCTTACACATGGGAGCTAAACATTGGGTACTTATGGACGTAAAGATAGCAACAACAGCCACTGAGAACTACTACGGCAGAGAGGGAGGGAAGGGAGTAAGGGTTTAAAAACTACCTATTGGATACTGAGATGTGAAGCCAGCTGGACTTCTGGGTCGAATCCGGACTTGGAGAACTTTTCTGTCTAGCTAAAGGATTGTGAACGCACCAATCAGCACTCTGTAAAAGCACACCAATCAGCGCTCTGTGTCTAGCTAAAGGATTGTGAACGCACCAATCAGCACTCCATAACACTCGCAGCAAAGGTCTGCCAAGGACCACAGCTTCACTCCTGAAGTCAGCGAGACCATGAACCCATCAGAAGGAAGAAACTCTGGACACATAAGAACATTGGAAGGAACAAACTCCGGACGCACCATCTTTAAGAGCTGGAACACTCACCACAAAGGTCCACGGCTTCATTCTTGAAGTCAGAGAGACCAAGAATCCACTGGAAGGAATAAATTCCAGACACAATACGATGCTCAGTACCTGGGTGATAGGATCAATCACATTTCAAACCTCAGCATCATGCAATATGCCCATGTAACAGCCTGCATATGTACCTCCTGAATCTAAAATAAAAGCTGAAATTATTTAAAAAAAAAAAAAAGAATAGAATAAAATAAACATCAATGACAATAATCACTTATCTCACATCTCACCAGTACCATTTACTTTTTTACATTATTGGGGCTTTTTTAAATTATTTATTTATTTATTTATTTATTTATTTTTGAGATGGAGTCTCGCTCAGTGGCCCAGGCTGGAGTGCAGTGGCCAGATCTCAGCTCACTGCAAGCTCCACCTCCCGGGTTCACGCCATTCTCTTGCCTCAGCCTCCCTAGAAGCTGGGACTACAGGCGCCCGCCACCACGCCCAGCTAACTTTTTTGTATTTTCAGTAGAGACTGGGTTTCACCATGTTCTCCAGGATGGTCTTGATCTCCTGACCTCGTGATCCGCCCGCCTTGGCCTCCCAAAGTGCTGGGATTACAGGCATGAGCCACCGCACCCGGCCTCATTATTGTTTTTTAAACCTATGCCAGCTTAATAGGTGAAAAATACTTTTGAAAAAAACTTTTATGCTTTTGAGCTAGAACATTTTTTTCCAAGTGTCTGTTAGTAAGTTATTTAAATGTCTTTTTCCTATTTGAAATACTATAGTCATAGATTTGTTTAAAGCTTCTTTGTAGTAGTGCTCCTATATATTTAATTTTGCATCTTGATTTTAAAAACAACAGTTGATCGTAACACCAATTTATATGTGATCTCAAATAAGCTTAATTTTAACTGCTATGTAACTGCCTTTTCATGATTATATAACAGATTACCGAATTATTTCTCTAATACTAAGCATTTTATTATCTTTTCTTACACACACACACATACACACATGCCAACAATGGCAATAACACTCTTGTCGTGGAACTATGTCTATGTTTATTTTATTTATCTAGAAAGATTACTAGAAATGAAAATGCTGATGCTAAAATATGAATTTTTATCAATGCTTAACACAACTTACCTTCCAAAAGGCTTATATTAATTCCCCCATTTCCCCCAAATCCTCCATTTCCCCCAAATCTTGAGTGCTTTGAATATTACCCTTTTAAAATGAAAATACACGTATATTCTTAAAGACAAGTAAATTAGCTGGTCTAAAGAAACCTACAAGAGAGACCTGCACCACTGCGTTACACTGTATGTAACCAGCAGATGGTTTGCCTCTTTCCACCCTGTCTCTGCTCAGGGCAGAGTCCACCCTTCTGCTGCTCACACTGACCACACGCCACACTGCACGGCTTCTGAAGAGATGGTCACTCCTAGGATGTGATGTGCCTTCTATGGTGGCTGGTTTTGGACACCTGCTTCCAGTGCTATGCTCTAAACAAGGAATGCATTTTCCCAGTGGCATGGGTACTTCAGGCAACGTGCCAAGCATATCCTGGTATTGGCTCCTCCCAGAACAGCACATACAAACTGAAGGTAAGGGACAAAAGGGCCCTTCTTCCAGATCATTCTAAAATCTGTTCTTGGAGTTTCCTGCCACGGCCTCCAAAATGATCTCCACAGGTCAAGTAACAAGCACAGAAGGAAAAAATCAACCACGTGCTTCACCACAGAGCACCCCTGAATGGACCCCGGAGCTGGGGCAGAAAAGTGTTTATCAGAGGGAAACAGCCTTTCGTCAGAGACGGCGCCCCGAGAGACACGCGTTCACCCCGTTTTCTGCAACTTTGAGTAACATTCCCTACCAATGTGCTGAAGAGCATCTTCAGAGGAAAGAGCAGTGTGGCTGAGCACCATGCACAGCCTAATTGGAAGGGTATTTCTGGAAGAGCACACCATATGCTTTCCATTTGCATCCCGTCTATAAATATCCCAGGAACAACTCGAGTCCATAAATACTGTATTCAGGATGCTTTGCTGGAAACATCTTTCACTGCTCAGTCGTCTGTTTACCAATGTGACTGTTCCTTGCTCCACTCGTCGTGCAGACTCATCCCCAAGGTCGCAGCCATGTTGGGAAGCGAGTGGGTGCCACAGAGCCAAGGGTGGCCAGGCGGCCTCTCCTCTGTGCCATTTGCTTGGGTCTTCTCCCCCATCCAGCTCTCAAGCCACCTCCAGGTGGAAAGGGACAGAGGATACCTCCTCAGCAAAAGCCTGGATAAGAAGACATGGAGTCTTTAATAAAACCCTAAAGAGACTGCAACAAGGGAAGAGCCCTGTGCATCTGCGGGGCTAACCTTTATCCAGAGAGCCCATGTGCCGTGGGCAGTGCAGGAGCTGTCTTCACTGTGAATCTGTTCTGCTGGAATCACCTTTCTTCTGCCGATGAGAAAACCAGGACTTGACAAGATTAAGTATCTCACCTTGTGAACAAGCCAGGATTCTAACCAAGAGTTTCTGTCAAGCCACACTCATAACAGGTGGCGAGACTGGTAAACTCCGAAGCACGGCAATCCATCTGCCAAAGGATTAGGAATCGCCACCATTTGCTTTTTGAAAAAGTGACTTTATATGCACACTCTTATTCTCTACTTAGAGTTCCTAGGAAAGAGATTTGGAGATGTTAGTGGCTCCATTTTTCAGGCAAGAAAAGTGAGGCTCAGAGAGACTTACGCACAGATACACAGTTGGTAGAGAGTAGATTTAGGAGTTGAATTTTGATTTGCCAACTTCTATTTCAACGTCCTTTCCACATGCTTAGGACACAGATGTTATTTAGGAGGAGTAAGTAATCAAGCTCTGACCAGCCCGTAGCATCTCAGAACACATTCGGGAGTCAGGTCGGCTTTCAGGCCCCATGCTCTGTGCATGGGGCACTGGGTTTGGGCCGCGTCGGTGGTCAGCAGGTGTGAAAGCCAAAAGCCTGTGGCATGGAGTTCTACTGAGAGCAGGCAGCCCCACAGAAGGAACGTGCGAGGAACTTTCTAGATGCCTGGGGAGAGGTCCAAGCGGAAGAAAAAAAGGGGACATAAAGAATGATTTGTCGGGTTAACTCTATAGTACTTTCCACTCTCCACAACTGAAGCTCCGGGAGGGCAGGGCCGTCTGTCTCCTTCACTCCAGCATGCCACGTGCGGGACAGTCACTTCTGAATGCATGAATGAGGCAGCCCCTGCGAGACCCACCCGCTGCCCGCCAGCCACTGAATGCTGCGTGTCACAGCACCGCATAGTGTCAGGGCTAAAGTGTTCACCAGAGACCGGACGGCAACACTGCGGGGCAGCATCACCCCACGGGAGGCCCGAGGCCAACACACACCAGGTCAGGAGGAGCCTCGACTACCCTTGAAAAATAAACAGCAGCTGGATACGGTGGCTCACGCCTGTAATCCCGGCACTTTGGGAGGCTGAAGCAGGTGGATCACCTGAGGTCAGGAGTTCGAGACCAGCCTGGCCAACATGGCGAAACCCTGTCTCTACTAAAAATACAAAAATTAGCCGGGCATGGTGGCGGGTGCCTGTAATCCCAGCTATACTCTGGAGGCTGAGGCAGGAGAATCTCTTGAATCCAGGAGGTGGATGTTGCAGGGAGCCGAGATTGCACCATTGCACTCCAGCCTGGGTAACAGCAAAACTCCGTCTCAGAAAAAAAAAAAATAAAGGAAGTAAACAGCATGACCCACTCAGCCTGTCCACACACAAAGGTCAGCTTCATCCAACGGGGATCCCAGGGCACAGGCCTCTGCTCGCACAGCCTGACATTCTAGGGGGAAGCGACAATGAACAAGGAACCCACAAGGACATTTTACGTGCACTTGGTGCCGTGAGGAAAAACAGAGTTAGCTGCTGGAAAACTCCTGGCAGGCAGGCGTGTGAGCCGGGCGGCAGGACGTCCTCTCTCAGAAGGGGACGCTGGCAGAGAGGGGCACTCCAGGGGTCAGCCTGCCGGGTCAGAAGCCCAAGGACATTTCAAGTGGCCAGAGTAGAGCAAGCAAGGCAGAGAAAGAAGCCAGACCTGGGCTGGCCGCATCGTGGTGAGCCTCGTGCGTCACAGGCCGGGCCTGGCATCTTCCTCCGACTGTGAGGGGACACAAGGGGTGGGCATAGACGGCCTGCAGCCTGCTTTTCTAGGGTCATGCTGGCTCTGCCGGGAAATAGGCTCCAGTGAGCCCCAGGGTCGAGCCTCTGCAGCCCCTTCACTCACTAGGAATTTTTGGACCCGCGGAGCGTCTTCCCACCTGTTCCTGCCTTTCCGGGCTGTTCTTTAACAACCTTGCTGGGGAGTTACTCTGACAGAGAACCCCATTCTTCTCATGCCCCAGCCTAGCAACTCCTGGAAGAGAGTCCAGAATCTCCTAGGTTTCCTTAAAAGGGCAAAACTGGGAAGCCAACACAGCAAAACCATCGCAGGCCACTAACTTCCAGCCATGGAAATAGAGGGAATATGGACTGGCAAGGAAGGGGTGCAGGATCACCGAGGGAAAGACCTGCCTCAGCTGGGCAGGTTCTTCCCAGGGGCCCACACCCGCAGACTGCACCAGCGCCAGCCGGCGGTAGGAAGCGCCTATACCTGTGAGAGAGGACGGCCACTGGAATTCAGCGCAGTTCTGGATGTGAAATGAGGCTGAGAAGCCAGCAGTGTCCTTAGGAGATTTTTGAAGCCAGGAATGGTGGAGAGGATTGAAAATTTGAGCCCCTTGGGAATGCCAGTCTGCCATGGGTCTGATGTTCCCCCACAGTCTTGCTGGTGTGCCGGACTGCACGGCCAATCCGTCTCCAGAGGCCGAGCAGTCTCCATGGCATCTAAGTAGGTCAGGGTGACCACAGCATGACCACCAGCTACCACATGACCACTGCCTGCTGCTAAGTTTGCTACTTAATCAAAAAGTGACGGCCCAGGTCAGGCACAGTGGCTCATGCCTGTAATCCCAGCACTTTGGGAAGCCAAGGTGAGTGGATCACCTGAGGTCAGGAGTTCAAGACCAGCCTGACCAATATGCTGAAACCCCGTCTCTACTAAAAATACAAACATTCCGCCACGCATGGTGGCAGGCTGTAGTAGCTGTAGTCCCAGCTACTCGGGAAGCTGAGACAAGATAATTGCTTGAACCTGGAATGCAGAGGTTGTAGTGAGCCGAGATCACGCCACTGCACTCTAGCCTGGATGGCAGAGCAAGACCCCGTCTCAAAAAAGCAAAACAAAAGTGATGGCTCTTGGCCTGGGTTCCTCCGCTGCAGCACAAACCCACTGCCTGCATGACATACATGTGGGCCCACTGCACCGCCTCCGTGGGACTTGGAGACAAGGAATCCAAAAAACTATGCGGATGCTCCAGCTGCTACTCTTCCTATGAGAAATATAATCTTTCATCTTCAGTCCAGGAGGTGGTTTTTCTCTGACAGCATTCATGACACTAACTTGTTAGCAATATTTGAGTCGAATGAAATCTCAGACTCAGACCTCACCAGTCTTGACATTGACCTCTCAATTATATCCTAACTCCATCTTTGTAAAGAGGCCAGAAGATGTTCCTAACACCAAGGCAAATGGGAGGAAGAATATTGGAATCTGTCAGAAGCACAGTAGAGGCTGTTTTCTGGAGGACAGGGTGCAGGTGGGGGGAGCTGTAGGGAGAATGAGGTCCCCAATTTAAATGGAGGTACCAAGAGGCAAATGGCAAAAGCCAAGCCCTGGCACTGCTCTGTCAGAAGCAGGGAAGGCACAAAGACCACAGCGAGCAACTGGATTTGTGGGGACATCACGAGGCTCTGCTTCTGGTTAATTTATTGTGGGACGTAAGAATCAGCGCAGATCCATTAGCCCAATAAGGTTGTACCTGCATAACACAAACAAAAGCAATTAAAACACTGCCCACTAGGTTAAAAGTAGCCGCTGCTTAGCCCCAGATTGGAGGGAGATCTGCAGCTTCCCACTGGAATTGCAGACCTGAGTGAGGCTCCCCTCTCAGTTCATACGACAGTGCACTGCTTAGCTACGTGCAACAGCTAAGCAAGTCTGAGTCTGCTCTTTCCCGACACACAGGAATTGCAGACCTGAGTAAGGCTCCCTTCTCAGTTCATATGACGGTGCACTGCTTAGCTATGTGCAATAGCCAAGTAAGTCTGAGTCTGCTCTTTCCTGACACACAGGAATTGAGTCTGCCACTCACCCACACCCAGACCTGAGTCTGAATCACAAACTTATCTTAGATTCACATCTCCCCTTCACTGTCGCTCAAAGCCTGAGTCCTCTGCTCACACACACCTAGAACTAAATTGGCCCTTTAACTACATGCCTGACATGAGCCCGCTGCTCATCTATGCCCCAGAGCTAAGCCACTTCCTAAATGGATGTTTACCAAACAATGTGGTGAGCAGCAGGAGCCAGAAATCAGTATGAGTGGCATGCCAATCTCTTCTGCTCTCCCTCTTCAGAGTTACCAAGTTGAGACATATGCATTTAGTCCTTTAAAAATACAACTACCTTTGGTGTGCTGGACACTGTTCTAGTCACAAGAAACATAGAGGTGAACAAGTCAATCCCCTGCCCTTACTAGACTAATAATTCTAGTGGGAAATTTAAAAATTAAATTGATTTGCAATGGCCTGCATCGCTCTTTCTCAGAATGTTGGCAAGCATTTCATACCGAGGCCAACGGTGCCAAGTATTTCCATCTTGCACAGCTTTAGACAGTTGCATCCCACCTTCAACCCACGTGAGACAAGCCTAGTGGTTCCTTACAAGCAATAATTTCTTTAGCGATTACAGAAAGAGTTTTGTGGCCTCCTCAGAACCTCAAGCCTGGCCAAATGAGAGGCCCCCAGAGAATCGTAGTGAAGACTTTGGATTGTCTGCTATCAGGGCCACTGCATCTCGGTTGGGTTAGGGCTGTTTTGAGACTTCTCGACCCCGTGCTCTCTTAAGAGAAGAGCCCCCAACAGTCCTTGAGAGGGTAGGACAACTGTCCCCTGGATGTGGGGGAGGGCAAGGCAGGAACAATGTAGCAGAATGAGGGAGGAGCTGGCACTGCTGGAGCTTGGTGGGACAAGAATTCGGGTGTTTTCCTGGCAGGGTGGTTCATAATAAGGTTTGTGGAGCCCTGAATGGTCTGGGCTCCATCATGTCAACTCCCCCCTTCCCAAGAGGGCTGCGTCCTCAGGTGAGAAGACCCTGAGGTGGGGGTTCTATTCTAGGGGCCGGGGTCATGCAGAAGACCCTCCCAGGAGTTTCCATCCCTGAGTCCCATAGAGGAGCTAGGACACTTTCCGTGACCAAGAGCTTTGACAAGACAGAAATTGCCCAGAGAGCCAGCCCAGCAAGAAACCCCTGTCTCCTTCTGATCCCTCTCCCATGCCCCAGCCACAAAGGAGCAAGAAGGGGATGGGCGAGGAGGAGTCAGAGCAAGGGAGAGGCCATAGGCACATGCACTGCCTGGCCGGCCCATGGACAGGTGGGAAACGGGGTGGGGTTCCCCGTTCCCCACATTCACTCTGTGACATCCAGGGCTTTTCCCTGGTCATAACCTGGCACATGGGGTCCCCTGAGCAAATCAGAGCTGCTGAAAACATGCTGTGATGTGAGATGACTGATGGAATACAGTGTCAAGTGGTGGTTAGTGCTGTGACTCTACCCAAAGCCCATGAAGGCACGCAGTGTGGCCGCACTGAGGGGGCGGAAAGCCAGGCAGAGGCTCTCTGGCGGCGGTGAGCCACCGCAAGTAGGAGGGGAGTGCTCCATGCATCCACCCCTCTCTCGCCCCCAGCTCCAGGTGCAGATAAGTAATCTTCACCTCATCACCAGCCTGGACCACATCTGGAGCCTAGCTGGCCTCCCAGGCTCGTACCTTGCACTTCCCACACTGCCGTGCCCCTTCCAAAACATACATCTGAGCACACCACTCCTTCACTCTGCCTCTTCAGAAGCCTTGGTTTCACTTTAGAAGAAAGCCTCTAAGTTACTGGCAAGGCTAACGGGCCGAGGTGCCCAGGGCTGGGCTGACCCCTCTGACCTCCTCACTTCTCTCCCAGGGAAGGAGACATAAGTTTTATTGAGGACTTACATACAGGGGCAATCCAGTGGTGGTGGGCTGGGCAGGAGAACCACTAGCAATCGTAAGAAGCATGCACTTTATATAGCATTTCCACTCAGCACCCTCCACCTAGCAACCTCCATTTAACTCAAAACAAAGGGCCTCTATTTCGTGCATGTTCTGTGTTTCAAGGAAAGGGCCAGGGGTGCAGATATGCTTCGTGGAAAAGGAGTGAATCCTTGGGTTGGCCACTCTTGATTCCTTGGCTAGGAACTCTGAATACATATTCTTCTTAGACCACAGAATCGTTCTTGGAGTATATTTCCGTTACTGCTGTCAGGTGTGTCTGCCATACACTGAATCTCTTTTGTAATTCCTGAGCTGATTTACACATTAATTTTAAGGATGAGAGGGCCCAGATATCTCCAGTCATGTGATAAATGCATCAGAAACTAAAGCCTGAGAGTTAGGTGTTCAAAGGCAGCTCATGGCCTGGCACATTGAGGTGAGCAGAGCTGGTCTGCAGGCTCAGAGTTCCGGTCCCCTGGCTTCCCACTGCAGCCTCCAACATGGGCCCACCAAGCCCTCTGCAAGACCCCAAGAGGTTCATTTCAAAACAAAAGGACTAGGGACTTTTGGTTTCAGTTCCAACATGTGAAGAGCTTGGCAGTCATCACTCTTGTCCTTATAGCAACAGAAAGCTGGAAAACTGAAAATCAGCAACTTTCCTAGGATTCACCATAAAAATGAGGTTGCAAAACAAATTAGATACCTCAAAATCCAAAGAGACAGGTGCCTCCAGAGTCAGAGCTGAGACCTGCTTATCTGGAACAGAAGCTGCGAGGTCATTAACAGGGAGGAACACTTCAATGGTAGTTTTGACAAATTGCTGGAGGCTGAGTGTGGACTAGCATAAGAGGAGAAACTATTGGGGCCACCGAGTTAAGAGTCCCTAAAATGTGTGGCCTTTATATAGATATAAAGGCCAGTGTTCTCATGGTGAAGATTCTAGAAGGATTCCCCTCCTGGCCCTGACAGGGGGATGGGAAGAGCAATTATTGTGACATCCGCCCAGGGCCTGCCCCATAATAAAGGTCTACTCTTCAGGAGAAAGGACTTTGCCACGACCTTATCTATGTCGGGGAAGGGAATTCCTCCCCATCAATCTCCCCTAGGCTTCCTGGATCACCGGAGAGGGAGAAAACATTGGTCCATGAGAGCCACAGCTTCTGGGATGTCGATTGGAAATATTGCAGCCAGTGAAATGTGTAGGGTGCAGAGGAGAAAAAGGCAAACTGTATACCAACTCCTTCAAAGACCAACTCACCCAAGGAGAGTGTCATGACCTGAATAACCCTATATCTAGTAAGTAATTCGAGTCAATTATTAATAACCTCCTAAAATAGTACCAAGGCCTTACCGGTAAATTCCACCAACATTTATGCAAAAAAATTATTGATTATCATTAATCACAATCTCTTCCAGATAACAGAAGCAGAGGGAGCACTTTCTAAGTCAGCTATGAGGCCGGCATTGCCCTAATAACAAAATGAGATGTGATATTACAAAAAAAGATAACTGCAGGGCCAGGCATGGTGGCTCACGCCTGTAGTCCCAGCACTTGGGGAGGACGAGGTAGGTGGATAACCTGAGATCAAGAGTTCGAGACCAGCCTGACCGACAAGGTGAAACCTAGTGTCTACTAAAAATACAAAAATTAGCCAGGCGTCATGGTGTATGCCTGTAATCCCAGCTACTCGGAAGGCTGAGGCAGGAGAATCACTTGAACCCAGGAGGTAGAGGTTGCAGTGAGCTGAGATCACGCCACTGCACTCCAGCCTGGGTGACAAGAGCGAAACTCCACCTCAAAAAAAAAAAAAGATACCTGCAAACCAATATATCATTTATTTGAGCATAAGCACACATATATCTGAGAAAATATTAGCAAAACAAATCCAACACCGTATAAAAGGAATCATATCCACAACTCACCGAGATTTCTTCTAGGTATCCATGGTTGGCTCAACATTGTTCGTCAGTCAGGGTTTTGCTGTTTTTGTTGCTAAGGCTGAGCTGGCCCTTGAGGTCCTTGTGCAGAGCCCTCAGTCTGCTGCGCAACTGCTCAAGCGTCCCTCCACTCATGGAGCTTTCACTGGCTCCCTTGCTGAGCAGGCTGCACCGTCCCACCCCACAGAGCAAGGCAGCCGCCTGCTGCACCCAGCAACACGGTGGCCCAGGCAGCATGGCTCCTGACACTCTTTTCATGAAGAAGAAACATCAAGAAACTGTCCAGGCTGAGATCCAATTCCCTGCTGAGGGTATAAAGGGAGACCCCTTGGCACACTTGCTATAGAATCACAGTCATGCTATCAGCTCCTGCTCGTGGAGCCCCTGGAGAGCCGTGCCCTGACAGCATCCACCATCCCTGCAACATCAGGACCCACAGCTTCCCTGAACAGATGCGCAGGGTGAGTGTGCAGGGTCGAGCTCACATGGCTGGAAAGTAGGGAATATCAGTTCTGACTCAGTTTCCCCTGCCCTGGCCCACTTCATACCACCCACACACTTCACATCCGCTAGCCCTGACTGGCATCTTCCCCAGTGGCCTCTGGTGCCCCATGCTGGACACTTATCCCAGCACAGTGCCCTAAGCCTCACAGACGCTAGACGGGGGTGGGTCAGGTTTAATTTATCTGTGGCAAAGCCCAGCAGTGAAGACGTTACTTTTCTACAACACACCATCAAGGAGGCCATGGAGGGGCCAACCAATTGCCTTGATGCATGACACCCTCAGAGACCCTCCCAAGCCTCCCCTGGCTGGGATCAGCCTCCCTGTCCTGGGCAGGGCTCTAATCCAGCACTTGAGCTCTGTACTCCACAGGGCAGCAGCCCTGTGGCCAGAGCTGTCCGGGCACAAGGTCCTGTTATAACCACTCAGTCCACCCCAGTCTCCTGGAAGGGGAGGATTGTTGCTGGCTAGCTTTGCCTGTGAGGACCACAGAGAAAGCCCAGTAGAAACGAATGGATGGGAGGCCGGGTGTGATGGCTCATGCCCATAATAACAGCACTTTGGGAGGCCAAGGCGGGTGGACACTGAAGGTCAGAAGTTCAAGACCAGCCTGGCCAACATTGTGAAACCCCGTCTCTAGTAAAAATACAAAAAAAAAATTAGCGGGGCATGGTGGTGTGCACCTGTAATCCCAGCTACTCAGGAGACTGAGACAGGAGAATCGCTTGAACCCAGGAGCGGAGGTTGCAGTGAGCCGAGATCGCGTCACTGCACTCCAGCCTGGGCAACGAAGGGAGACTCCATCTCAAAAAAAAAAAAAAGGAAAAGAAAAAAAAAAATAAATGGGGGGGGAGGTGGGGGGGGGGGGGGGGGCAGAAACATCTCTGCTTGCCCAGCACAGTTGCACTCAGCTTCAAGGAAGCTTCCCCACGTCTAGGGGAAGTGGTTACGGCTTTCTAGTTACCATTGAACACGACTTCTAACCACTTGTGTTTCTTCCTTCTTCCCCCCTCCCCTTCCCACAGATGTTTTATTTCTGTACAGTCACCAAACTTTTCTAATTATAGCCAATGGGAAAGAAACCACATCCCACAGCTAGAGACACATTTTGTGTGTGATTAATTAGAACTAATTGATTGGATACCTTTCCTAATGTGTGGTTTTATGGTCAGGTTGAAATTTAAACCCAGTCCACCCAGGAGCACTCTCTGGATTCAGGGAGGGTTTGGCTCAGAGGGGCCCCATCAATGAGGGCGTCATAGCACCCAGGCTGCAGTGACAAGTCTGTGTCCTACCTGGGCACCCACCTGTCTGTCCCCCCTCACGGCAGGGAAAGGAGCCCCAGGATGGGGTTGGCACAGCTCAACTCGGTTCTGCCTGTCATTTAGCAGACTTTCTGGCCCAGGCACCCTGCAAGGTCTGGGGTTACAGTGGTGAACACGCCCTCCATGGGTCCAGTCTGATCCAGGCGACAGCAAAGCGAGCAAGCAAGTATAAAAGTATGTTTGGGGGCTGCAGCTGGTGGGAAGGTCCACAGAGCCTTAGGCCATCAGGGGCTGGCCCATCTCAGCACTGCCCACATGTGCACGGTCACTCTTCTCTGCAGCTGCTACTTCGGGGGTACCTCTCTTCTTAGAGAGTACTTTGCGAGACAAGCCTTTAACGTTCTTCCTAACTCAGTCTTTCAGGACCAAACGTGACCCTGCCGCAAGGCGGGGTTGGCCTTTGGAAATGAAGTCAGAGAAAGCCCAGCTAGGCCTGTCCACGGCACAGAGGCAGGTCCACCGAGGTTTGCTTTCAAACCCTACCGGGCTATTTTGCTTTGGTTTTTACCAAAGATAACTTTGTTATATTTCACATTATATCCAGCTCAAATTCTTTTTTCAATCTCTTCATTTTAGAAATTAGGACACTCAGGCAAGGAGAGGGTGAGATCCTTGCTGCAGGTCCCAGAACTAGCCAGTGTCGTGTTTGACGGCAGTCATGGCTCCCTTCTGTCTCGGGTGGGGCTGCCTCTTCCCAAGGACCCCTGGTTGAGAGACGAAGGCCCTCCTGGAGAGGTCAGCCCTTCCTCCCGCTTCACATCCTCAGACAAGTCAGCAGGCCAGCAGAAGACTCCTTTCTCTCTCTTCACATCTCAGGCCAATCTTATTCTCAAATTCATTAGAGGTGACTGTAGACCCAAACTTAATGGGTATTTACATCAGTTTCAATGAACAGGAAGTGCCATTCAAGCTGGCTCAAGTAATAAAAGATCTCTTGTCTCTCACACTGGAAAGGTCTGTGGGAAGCATGGGTTCAGCATCATTAAATCAGATTTCTGTCTTCCCCATTACACCCGTCCCAGTGCTGGCTGTTTCCTCAGACTGGCTTCCTTCCCAGTCGCAAGAGGGCCACCAGCACACAGGGCCACAGGGGAGCCCCTCGCTTAGCCACCAAACTCAACTCCTGATCTTGACGCTGCCTGGTCACGCCCTGTGGACAAGGGAGCACCATGTGGGAATCGGCCCAGGCCCAGGAGAGAGGGACACAGGTGGCCTGAGCCAGTCTCTGCCCTTCAGCCCAGTGGAGACAGGCAAGATACAGGGGCAACCACCATGTCCACCATGCCACCGCCTTCCCTGACTGTGCAAGATTTTTAAAGGGAAATTTTCTGATTACACAAAAAATATAAAGTGGGAAATAAAGGTCAATCAACCTCACGTAAGAGCTTTCTATTGCAAACACCGAAGTGTGTTTTCTCCCTGTCTTTTTACAGTTTAATTTGATCCGTATAATTCACTGTCCCTTTCTCCAACAGCCCAGTTTCATTAAGAGTTGTACCCCTCCCTGGTGGGGGTCCCCCAGGCCTGGCCTGAGCCAGCGTAGAGCACTTCTGGCCTGGGGCTTGGTCCAGGGGGTGAAGTGACTCGGTCTGTCCCATCAGAGGGGGCCCTGGGCCCGTTTCTTAGGATGCTGGGACAGAGGTTCTCACTCTTCATGAACCCTAGGACTGCTCTCCCCCATGAGAAGAAATCTTGCCTAACATCAGAATCAACAGATAGAAAGGGGCCCTGAGAAGTGTAAACCTAACAACAGAGCCTGGTAACTTCGTAGGAGTCCAACCCACCCCAGGAGGCACAGGGAGGTGAGTCTTTTTGCCTAAACGAATTGGGTTAGGCTTTTCACCAAATGCATGAATGTTTCTTTTCTTTTAATTGAGAGAGAGTTTCACTCTGTCACCCAGGCTGGAGTGCAGTGGCACAATCTTAGCTCACTGCAACCTCCGCCTCCCGGGTACACGTGATTCTCCTGTCTCAGCCTCCTGAGTAGCTGGCGTTACAGGCACCCGCCACCATGCCCGGCTAATTTTTGTGTTTTTGGTAGAGACAGGGTTTCACCATGTTGGCCAGGCTGGTCTCAAACTCCTTACCTCAAATGATCTGCCCACCTCGGCCTCCCAAAGTGCTGGGATTACAGGCATGAGCCACTGAGCCTTGCCCCAGTGCAAGAATTCTAACTGATACAACCTTTTCCACAAGTAGGCTGCTGAGTCCTATATTTTTAATGTACGTCTGTGTCTTCATCTCTAATCCTTTCCTCAGGCTATATCCCCAGGCAGAGAACTGCTAAATCAAGGGCTTAATTTTCAAAGCTTTGGATACAGACTGTCAAGCTGCCCTCCAGAAATGTTGGATCTCACAGCATCAGGGCCATTTCCTCACCACATAAGCAATGGATAACTACCACATTTTAAAAGCCTTTTTAATGTGTTAGGTGAACTAATTCTGCATTCAAATACATATAATGAGTATATTTTACAATGCAAAATTAGGTGGGTTTTCCCGAATGTGCACAAGCTCATTCGGCCACTGTGCGCTGCGGGGCACCAGAAAGAGCCTGTGCCCCGAAGCCATAGACACCAGGCTCCTGCCTCTGCCCAGCCGCAAATTTACACATTCACGTGGAGTGGAAATGTGTCATTTGGGGATGGAGGCTGCCCTGCAGCATCTGAACATCTACTTTTGCAGCGGGTTGAGAGGCTGAATATGTCTCCAGTGCAGGATTAAAGATCCAGGGACCCACTTGCTCTGGGCCTACACAGCCACTGTGGCCCATCAGAAACCGAGCATGGACTTGGAGTTGGGAGCCAGTGACCACAGGGCGAGCAGAGGGCCCAGCTCCTAGGACAGGGTCTTTGTGTGGTGCTGCTGGGCCGTGGTGCGTCCTGCCACCTCCCTCGTCCCTGCTTATCTACCAAACCTGATTCTCCAGCACTCCTGGTGATTTTTCAACCCTGTCCTATCTTTGACATAAATCCCTTTCATGCCTGAAACAGTCAGCCTGTGTCTCTTGCATGCAATCAAGAGCCCTGACTAATAGCGTTCCATAATCTCTCTGAATGTGGGTATCTGCATGAGAGAAGGGCGCGCTGCTCACTCTCTGCACAGCAAGACCATGGGACCCAACCCCTCCCTCCAGGTTCCATGTCAGTGTCACCTCCTCATGGAAGTCCTCCCCGACTTCAACCAGGTTCAAACCCCTCTTTTTTCCCCTAGTAGTAGTTTTCAAGATTTGAATTGAACCACTTGCTAAAGTTGCTGTTTTGTGTCAGGTCCCCACTGACGTGACACATCTGTGAAGGTGGAAATCAGAGTCATTGGTTCCCTCTTGCATCCCAGGATCCAGTGTGGTGTTTCCCAATGACTGTTTGTGGAATGAATGAATGATAATATGATGCTGCAGATTTCTTTCTCAAAAAGGGTGTAATTCCATACCAAACCACACGCAGAAAGACAGACATGGGAACATTTAACCTTTCATGACTGTGACCTTTTTAAGAGAAACTTTAGACATATCTCTTCACATGATTGCAATAAATTTATATCTCAGAACCCATCATGCCTTTTTAACACGTTAAATCTACTTTTTATCCATTCATTACTTCTTCCCTCTTGGGTGACTCTGCAAGCTTCTTTTTTATATAAATTATGTTCTCCAAAGGGCAAAGCACAGCATTTTTAAACGAATTTGTTATCCAGAGACTTCACACATTGAGACCAACCTTGTCCTTGGTTACCTCTGACCAATGAGGTTTCAGGGGTCCCTTCACACCACAACCAATGCCAGGGCCTGGGGAAGAGGAGGTGCTGCGTGAGTCCCAGGACAGGGCGTGCATGGCCAGCAGCACCCTGGAAGCTGCACTGCTGGAGCTCCCATCTCTCCCTGCTGCCCTCAGCATCCCTGCACCTCCCCCTGGCGCCGCGCATTTTACCTGTGTATGCAGACTCACGCTATACTGATCTTTGAAATGTGGGCCCTCTTGAGTTTCCCCTTCCTTCCCGTTTCTCCTTGTTTGTTTTCTCGGCTCCTGCCTGAGCTCCCAGAGCCCTTCCTCCACCCGGAGGTGGATGTCCTTAGTGCTGTGCTTACGTCATTGTTTGAAATGCTTGTTCTCCGGTGCCACAAAGAAATAGCACTTGAACATAAATTTAATTTATTTAGTAAGGCCATTTTTACTTCCTACAGAAAGGGTACACTCACCAGCAGTTTTGCCATGAGAGTACACCGAACAAAGGAGACAGGGTCATTTATAACCTGACGCCTCCGCCCTACTGCTGTGTCCGGTTTCCATTGGCTGGAACGGGACCTCACACTCTGTATTTGTCCCGATTGGCTAACAACTTAGAACTTTTTTAAAGAGGCAAAGGTAGAGGAGAAGAAAGGAAGGAGAAAGTAACTTGTGGAATGCTGAGAAAGGTGAAAACACGTTCAAATAAGGAAGAGGAATAGGCTATGACCTGGTGCTTGTTGGACCAGTATAAGCATGCCAGGGCAAATATTTAAGCTAAATTGTGGGAGCTAAGAACATAAAGTACATCGATTTCTTTATCACAGTTAGCAGATATTTAAGAATGTTAACACAGTTCTTTGAATAAATTTTGCTTTTAAGAGAAGTTACTATTTATTCCTAATTAGATGGGGAGGAGAGTCTTTGAAGAGGAACCTCTACTTTTTACAATCATCCTTTGTCGATTTTCACAATGCTTCCAATTAAAAGAAAACCCCAGCTGGGCGTGGTGGCTCCCGCCTGTCATCCCTGCACTTTGGGAGGCTGAGGCAGGTGGATCACAAGGTCAGGAGTTCGAGACCAGCCTGGCTAACAAGGTGAAACCCCGTCTCTACTAAAAATACAAAAAGTAACTGGGTGCAGCTACTCAGGAGGCTGAGACAGGAGAATTGTTTGAACCTGGGAGGCGGAGTTTGCAGTGAGCTGAGATTGTGCCAATGCACTCCAGCCTGGGTGACAGAGCAAGACTCTGTCAGAAAGAAAGAGAGAAAGAGAGAGAGAGAGAGAGAGGGAGAGAGAGGGAGGGAGGGAGAGAGGGAGGGAGGAGAAGGAGGAGAGGGAGGGAAGGGAGGGAAGGGAGGAGAGAGGGAGAGAGGGGGAGAGAGGGCGGGAGGGAGGGAGGAGAGGGAGGAGAGGGAGGGAGGGAGGAGAGGGAGGAGAGGGAGGGAGGGAGGAAGGAGAGGGAGGAGAGGGAGGAGACGGAGGAGAGGGAGGGAGGGAGGGAGGAAGGAGAGGGAGGAGAGGGAGGAAGGGAGGGAGGGAGAGAGGAGAGGGAGGAGAGGGAGGAGAGGGAGGGAGGAGAGGGAGGGAGGAGAGGGAGGAGAGGGAGGGANAGGGAGGAGAGAGAGGGAGGGAGGAGAGGGAGGGAGGAGAGGGAGGAGAGGGAGGGAAGGGAGGAGAGGGAGGGAAGGGAGGGAAGGGAAGGAAGGGGAGAGAAAACCCTTGGACACTGTGAGCTTTCTCTTCCTCTGGCTTTCTCCTGTCTCAGTCAGCACTGTATTGGGAGAGACACCAGCTGTTTTACTCAGAGCCTTTGTTTTCTTTTTCCATTATTAAACTTTTTATGTTTAAAAGAATTACAGATTCACAGGAAGTGTCAAAAATAGTACAAAGAGGTCCCCTGTACCCTTCACTCGGTTTCCTATAAAAGTAACATTTTTCATAGGATAGTGCAATATCAAAACCAGGAAACTGATGTTGCTATAAAGAGTGTGTATAGCTCTGTGCCCTTTTATCACACGTATGTGTTCAGGCATCAACCACCACACTCGAGACACAGAACCGCTCCGTCCCTTGTGAAACAAAGATCTCCCTTGTGAAACAGTCACACCCAACCCTCCCCAGTATCCCTAAACCCTGGAAGTGAGAATTTCATTTCAATCTCTATAACTTGGCTGGGTGCGGTGGCTCACCCCTGTAATCCCAGCACTTTGGGAGGCCAAGGCAGGCAGATCTCCTGAGGTCAGGAGTTCGAGACCAGCCTGGCCAACATGGTGAAACCCCCATCTCCACAAAAAACACAAAAACAAGCCAAGCGTGGTGGTGCATGTCTGTAATCCCGGCTACTCGGGAGGCTGAGGCAGGAGAACCCCTCGAACCCAGGAGGCGGAGATTGAAGTGAGCCGAGATCGCACCACTGCACTCCAGCCTGGGCAACAAGAACGTAACTCCATCTCAAAAACAGAAAAACTCTATAACTTTCTAATTTTGGGAATGTTTTAATACATGGAGTCACACAGTATGTAACCTTTTGAGACTGGCTCGATTCACTGAGCCCAATATCCTTAAGATCCATCAGAGTTGTGGAGTGTCTCAGCAGTCAGTCTCTTAGCATTGCCGAATCATATTGCGTGGCGTGGATGTACCACAGTTTGCTTAACTCTTCACCTGTTGAGGGACCTGTTGGTTGTTTCCAGTTTTTGGCCATCACAAGTAAAGCTGGTTTGAACATTCTGTACAGATTTTTGTGTGAGCATAATTTTTTAATTTATCTGGAATAAATGTCCAAAATTATTGCTGGGTAAATTCTATGTAGCTTTTTTTTTAAGAAACTGCCAAACTATTTTCCAGAATGGCTGCGCCATTTTCCATTCCAACCAGCAATTGTAAGAGACCCAGTGTCTTCGCTTCCCCATCACCACTTGGTATTGTCATTATGTTTTTAATTTAGCTGTTCCAATAGCAAAATGTAAATAAGAAATTAAACAGATGAAAAAGAAGATCTCATCATGATCTTAAATTGCATTTCCTAGTAGCTAATAATGCTGAACATCTTTTCATGCGCTTATTGGCCATCTATGCATCCTCTTTGGTAAAATGTTTTGTCATATTTTTTGCCTATATTGTAGTTGCTTTTTTGATGTTGGGTTTGAAAATTCTTCAGGTATCCTAGAGATGAGTCCTTTGTCAGGTATGTGACGTGCAAACATCTTTTCTCAGACTGTAGCTTGTCTTTTCATCCTCCTTAACAAGACTTGCAACGGAGCAAACGTTTTTAATTTTTATGCAGTCCAAGGATCAATCTTTTTATTTCATGAAAACACTTTAGGTGTCATGTCTAACAACTCTTCACCAACTCCAAGGTCCCAAAGATTTTCTCCTCTGTTATCTTCTTCTGCACGTTTTAGAGTTTTACATTTTACTTTTAATTCCATGGTCCATTTTGAGCTAATTTTGATTAATGGTCGTTTTTTCCCCGGTAGATGCCCAATTTCTCCAGCACCTATCCTTGCTTCACTGAATAGCATAATAGAAACAACATGAGTGGATTTCAAAAGCATTATGCAAACTGAAAAGGAAGTAGACATGGCCGGGCGCGGTGGCTCACGCCTGTAATCCCAGCACTTTGGGAGGCCGAGGAGGGCAGATCATGAAGTCAGGAGATCACGACCTTCCTGGCAAACACAGTGAAACCCTGTCTCTACTAAAAATACAAAAAATTAGCCGGGCGTGGTGGCACGCACCTGCAGACCCAGCCTCTCAGGAGGCTGAGGCAGGAGAATCGCTTGAACCCAGGAAGCGGAGGTTGCAGTGAGCCGAGATCTTGCCACTGCACTCCAGCCTGGTGACAGAGCGAGACTCCGTCTCAAACAACAATAAAAAGTAGACGTAAAGATTGTAACACTGTGTTTCCATGCTATGAAATTCCACAAACAGCAGAATTATGGCAATAGAAAGCAGACCACTGGTTACCAGAGCCAGGAGTAGGAGAGGGGAATGACTGCAAAAGGGCATGAGGAAATTTTAAGGGGTGATTAAATGTTCAATATTTTTATTTTCATGATGGTTATACAACTATATACATAATATAAAACTCATCAAATTAAACACTTAAAATGGTGTATTTTTGTTGCACATAAATTATACCTAAATAAAGCTGACACCACCTCCCCACAAAAAATCAATTGGCTGTACTTGTGTGGAGAAATGTAGGGGTTCTCTGTTTTGTTTCATTGATGTGTTTATCCCTCCACCAAAGCTACATTCTCTTGATTACCACAGCATCCTAAGTCCTAAAATCAGATGGAATCCTCCCATTTTAGTCTTCTTCTTGCCAGTAGTTACCTATTCTAAATCCTTTACTTTTCTATATAAATTTTAGAATATTCTTTTCTATATTTACAAAAAACTCCCTGGAATTTCAATATGTATAGTGTTAAACCTATCTATCATTTTGCATGGAATTGACATCTTAACAATGTTGAATTTTTAAATCCTTGAAAATGATATATCTTTCTGTTTATTTATATCTTCTTGATTTCTTTCTTCAGTTTTATAGTTTTCGCATACAAAACCCATGCATGTTTGGTTATACCCAAGTATTTCATTTTTCTTGAGCAGTGGTAAAATAGTATTATATTTTTATTTTAATTTCTACATATACATTTCGAGCATGTGGAAATATGTTTTTGTGTGTGTGTGTGAGATACATTGTCTTACTCTGTCACCCAGGTTGGAGTGCAATGGTGTGGTCTCAGCCCATTGCAACCTCCGCCTCCCTGGTTCAAGCGATTCTCCCGCCTCAGCCTCCTTAGTAGCTGGGATTACAGGCGTGTGCCACCATACCCAGCTGATTTTTGTATTTTTAGTAGAGACAGGGTTTCAGTATGTTAGCCAGGCTGGTCTTGAACTTCTGACCTGTGATCCGCCTGCCTCGGCCTCCCAAAGTGCTGGGATTACAGGTGTGAACCACTGTGCCCAGCCAGAAATATATTCATTTTTGTATGTCAGATTCATATCCTGGAACCTTGCCACATGCACTTATTAGGTCTAGGGGACTTTCTACATAGACTCTCATGTCATCTACGTATAGAAATAATTTAATTTCTTCCTTTCTGATCTGCATGCTTTTTATTTACCTTCTTGCCATATTGCACTGGCAAAAAAATTCAATATTTTGTTGAAGAAGAGAGATGAGAGTGAACATCCTTGCCTTGATCCCAATCTTAGGAGAAAAGCATCCAATCTTTTACTATTAACCATAATGTTAGCTGTAGGTTATTTGTAGATGGTCTTTATCAAATTTAAGAAATCTCTATTCCTAGTTTTGTGGTTTTTTGTTTTGGTTTGGTTTTTTTGAGGAGTCTCACTCTGGCACCGAGGCTGGAGTGCAGTGGCACCATCTCAGCTCACTGCAACATCTGCCTCCTGGGTTCAAGTGATTCTCCTGCCTCAGCCTCCTGAGTAGCTGGGATTACAGGCAATCGCCACCATGCCCGGCTAATTTTTAGTAGAGACAGGTTTCACCATCTTGGCCAGGCTGGTCTCAAACTTCTGACCTCAGGTGATCTACCCGCCTTGGCCTCCCAAAGTGCTGGGATTACAGACATGAGCCGCCACACCTGGCCTCTATTCCTAGTTTTATGAGAGTTTTTATGATTAATGGGATTTGAATCTTGTCAACTGTCTTTTGCGCATCAATTGATATGACCCTATGATTTTTCTGTAGTCTGCTAATATGATGGATTACATTCTAACTATTGAACTGGCTTTGCATCCCTGGAATAGAGCAGATTTAGTTACGATCTATAATTCTTTACATATATTGCCAAATTGTATTTGTTATCACATGATTAAAATGTTTGCATTTACCTGCAAGGGATATTTGGCCTTAGTCTTTGTCTAGTTTTAACATCAGAATAAACCAGCCTCAAAAGTGCTTTGGGAAGTGTTTCCTCCTCTTTTAATTTCTGAAAAATATTATGTAGAATTCATATTAATGATTCTTGAGATGTTTGGTAGACTTCTTCAGTGAAATCATCTAGACCTGGAGGTTTTCTGAGGGGATTTTTTTTTTTTTTTTTTTTTTTTTTTTATCGTATTTCTTTGACCAGATGTGGTGGCTCATACCTGTAATCCCAACACTTTGAGAGGCCGAGGAAGACAGATCACCTGAAGGTAGGACGTCAAGACCAGCCTGGAAAACATGGCGAAACCCCATCTTTACTAAAAATGCAAAAATTAGTTGGGCGTGGTGGTGCACGCCTGTAGTCCCAGTTATTGGAGAGGCTGGGGCAGGAGAATAGCTTGAACTTGGGAGGTAGAGGTTGCAGTGAGCCAAGATCACTCCACCACACTCCAGCCTGGGCAGCAGAGTGAGAGGCTCTCTCAAAAAAATAATAAATAATACATAAATTAATAAATAATACATAAAATAAAATGTACTTATTGAATAGTTGTAGAGCTAGGTAAATTATTCACTTTACATGGGATGAGCTGCCAGAATTTGTGCTTTGAGGATTTAGTCCACGTCTTCTAAGTTGACAAACTTATGTCTGTAGAGTTGTTTGTAGTATTTCCTTATGATTTTGATACATCCATGATTATTAGAGATATCCCATTTCATTCATGATATGGATAATTTGTGTATTCTCTTTTCTTTCTTTGTTAATCTTGCTAGATGTTTGTCAATTTTATGGAATTTCCAAAGAACTAGCTCTGTGTTCCTTTGATTTGCCTTATTTTTTTTTTTTGCTTTCAATTTTATTTTTTTCTCATGTCTTTATTATTCTCTTTTTTATGCTTGATTTGGGTTTAGTTTGCTCTTGTTTTTCTAGTTTTTTAAGGTGGAAATGTAGAATATTAATATATTTTCTCTTTTCTAATGTAAATATTTAATGCTATATGTTTCCCTTAACACTGTTTTAGCTTTGTCCCATGAATTTGTATATGTTGTATTTTTTTCATTTAATTCAGTGTTTGTTGTTTTTATTTTCTTTTGATCCACGGTTTGCTTAGAAGTCTGATGTTTATTTAGTTTCCAAATGTTTAGAGATTTTTTCCATTATCTTTTTATTATCTATTTCTAGATTGACTCCCATGTGGTCTGATAATATACTCTATAAGATTGCAATATTTCGAAATGTATTAAGGTTTGCTTTATGTCCTAGGATATGGTCTGTCTTGTACATGTTCCATGAAAACTTGAAGAGAATGTGTATTCTGCTGCTATTGAATGAAATGTTCTATAAATATCAATTAGATCCTGTTCGTTGCTAAAATCTTCTTACTGATTTTCTGTCTAAATATTCTATCAATTGTTGAGACATAGATGTTGCAGTTTTCAATTATAATGAGAATTTGCCTATTTATCTCTCAGTTCAAGCATTATTTCTTCACATATTTTAGCTTTGTTGTTTAATGCCCACACACTTAGAATTGCTATGTCTTCTTGATGGATTGACCCTTTATCATTACGCAATGTTCTTTTCTGTCTCTGGTGACTCTTTGCTCTTGGGTTGACTTTGGTGTTAATATAGGTATTCGTGCTTTCTTTTAATTGATGTTTGCAATGTATCTTTTTCTGTTCCTCTATTTTCAACCTACCTGTAATGTTATACTTTAAGTGAGTTTCTTGTAGACAGCAATATATTGGATGATTTTAAAATCTGCCTGCCAATTTCTGTCTCTTAACCAATATATTTAAACCACTTATATTTAATGTGATTGTTTTATGTCAGGGCTTAAGTATGACATTTTTAATTTTTGTTTTCTGTTTCTTTCTTTTTTACTTCATTTTTCTGTTTCCTTTATCCTGCTTTCCTGTGGGGGTCCTTGCATTTTTTTTTTTTTAGAATTCCATCTAGTGTTTTGAATATGTATATTTGAATAGATGTTTTAGTGGTTGCTTGAGGTATTAATTATACATACATAACTGTCACCATCTACTAGTGTTGATATGTTACCAGTTTGAGGGAAGTGTAAAAACTTTACCTCTATTTAAATCCCTTTAACTTCCCCCCATTTGCAATATAATTGTCTTAACTATTTTCTCTATACACTTTGAGAGTTCCATCAGATAATGTTATAATTTTGTTTCAATCATCAAACATCATTTAGAAATCGAAAAATGAAAAGTCTACTGTATTTACCTATATTTTTGCCCTTTCTGTTGTCCTTCCTTCTTTCCTGATGTTCTACATTCCTTCTTGTATCATTTTATTTCTGTTTCAATAGCTCCCTTTAGTCATCCTCTTAGGGTAGATTTGCTGGTGACAAATTTTCTTAGTTTTCCTTCATCTGACAACGTCTTGATCTTCCCTCACTTCTGAAGTCATTTTCACTGGATACAGAATTTTTTGTTGAAAGTCCTTAAAAGATGGTGTGCTGATTCCTTCTAGCCTCTATGGTTTCTGATGAGAAATCCACTGTCATTCGAATTGTTTTCCTCCTATAAATAAGGTGTCATTTTTTCCTTGCTGCTTTAAAGATTCTTTTCTCTGTCTCTAGTTTTCAGGAGTTTGATTAGAATGTGTCTTGGAATCCATTTTGGGGGATCATCCTCTTTGAGAGATTGGCTTAACATCTTGAATCTCTAGGCTTGTCTTCTGCCAAATTGGGGAACTTTTCGGCCATTATTTCTTGGAGTGCTTTTTCGGGCCTGCTGTCTTTCTTCTTTCCTTTGGAACTCTGAACGACACAAATGTGATATCACTTGTTAAAACCCAACATGTCCCTGATTGTCTATTCATTTTCCTTTTCAGTCTATTTTTCTGTGTTTCAGACTGGGTAATTTCTATTGTTCTATCTTTAAGTTAACTGATTCTTTCTTCCATATATTACATTTCTGCTGTTCAGTCCATCTACTCAGCTTTTCAACATTTTTCAGATACTATACTCTTTAGTTCTAAATTTTCCATTTGGGTCTTTAAGTCTACCATTTTTTTCTCAGGCTTTCTTTCATTTGTTTCAATCACATTTGTAATCACTTGTCAAAGCATTTTACAATGGCTGCTTTAAAAAATGTTGTCTAATAATTCCAACATCTTTGCCATTTCAGCATTGGCATCTGTTGACTGCCTTTTCTCACTCAAATTGAGATTTTTCTGATTCTTAGTGTGAAGAGGGTTTTCATATTGTATCCTGGACATTTGGGGGGGTTTTTTTGTTTTTTTTTCTGAGATGGAGTCTTGCACTGTTGCCAGGCTGGAGTGCAGTGGCGCCGTGTCAGCTCATGGCAACCTCTGCCTCTCGGGTTCAAGAGGTTCCCCTGCCTCAGCCTCCCAAGTAGCTGGGATTATAGGCACCTGCACCAAACCCAGCTAATTTTTTGTATTTTAGTAGAGACGAGGTTTCACCATGTTGGCCAAGATGGTCTCAATCTCGTGACATCGTGATCCATCCACCTTGGCCTCCCAAAGTGCTGGGATTAGAGGCATGAGCCACTACGCCCAGCCTAGTATTTTCTGTGAGACTCTACATTCTGTTTTAACAGGCCCTCCCTGACACTGTGCCTGTGGTGAAATGGGAATGCTACCTCACTACCACCCAGTGGAGGTTGAAGTGCAGATCCCCACTGCCTCCACTGACACCCCAGGGATGGGGACAGAAGGGGTATCTTGTAACTGTCGCTGAGCTCATGGTCTTTGCTGGGAGGTAGGAGGTACAACATTTTTTCTGTGGTATTTGACTAGAGTAAAAGTTTATTGTCCAAAAGTTTTTTTTTTTTTTCACGCTAGTATGTTCCTTTCTGGTCTTTTAGCTGGAAAGAAGTTTTTCTTAGAGCTGTTTTTTCATTGTGCGCATTGGCATTCCTGGGTTACTGGCTTCTCCAGCACCCAGTCCAAAACATATGAAAACAAAAGAAAACCCAGAGAACTCCCTACCATGTTGTTCTTCAAGATCCCTTGCCAGTTTTCCTCCTTCTCTCAAGCTCTCAGAGTCTGCTTATGTTTACTTTATACATAATGCTGCGTATTTTTAGCTGTTCTTAGCAAGGGAAATAAGGAGAAAAATGCCTCATTGTTCCAGAACCAGCAATGTCACGGCCTTTATTTTGAAAGGTGCCATCTGTGGATGACACACCCTAAGCCCAGCTGAGCTGCTCCTCTGCCTGATCTGCCTGCTTCGGCTCCCACTTATCCGGCCTGGCCCCCCGGCTGCCTCTCTGCAGCCGCTCCCATGGACTGCGGGTCCCTTCAGAGCAAGATCAATGTCGTTTTCATCTTCATTTCTACAGGGCCCAGGGATGAATTAACAGAACTGGGTCACAGCATTTTTGTTCACCATCTTTCTTTATAAAAATTCTATCCTCCATCTCTTTATGGATTAGAGGGCGTCCCAGGCAGGAAATGGTCCTTGGCTCCGACCTTTTTTCAGTGGCTGATTGTGAAGAAGCTCAATACTCAGAGAACTCATTTTTGATGGGAATTCCTTAGCCCACCCTGACAGATTCTTCTTCTCTATCTTTGCTTTTTTTTTTTTTTTTTTTTGACAGAGTCTCGCTCTGTCACCCAGGTTGGAGTGCAGTGGCGTGATCTTGGTTCACTGCCAGCTCCACCTCCCAGGTTCACGCCATTCTCCCACCTCAGCCTCCCGAGTAGCTGGGACTACAGGCGCCCGCCACCACGCCTGGCTAATTGTTTGTATTTTTAGTAGAGATGGGGTTTCACCGTGTTAGCCAGGATGGTCTGGATCTCCTGACCTCGTGATCTGCCCGCCTCGGCCTCCCAAAGTGCTGGGATTACAGGCATGAGCCACCGCACCCAGCCATATCTTTGCTTTTTAACCGGTATTCCCCAGGTGACTCGAGAGACCCAGATCTCAGAGGTCGCCTGAGTGTGAAGGACAAGATTGCATGCCACAGGTGAGATGGGATTCACTGTGTGCTAGTGAGCACCCCAGAGCCCCGTGCAGTGCCACAGCACGGCGCAGGTGCTCAGGAAACAGCTGCTGAATGAATTAACAAGCCACATCCTGCCTCCACTGAGTCCAAAAACCTCACACTGCCACAGCATGTTCTGTCCACCAAACACAGAGGGAAGAGAGGGTGAGTAATTTGGCCAAAATTATGTGGTTTGGAACCTGATAATCCCATCAATGCTGCTTCCCAATCCCGTGTATCAACAGAACTCCCCTGACCCCTTCAGAGGTGATTATTGTAAGGAAGAGATACATACACTCTGAGTGGACAGAAGTAACTGAGAAACTAAGAAACCACTTTGTTAACGAGGCTATATAAATCTAAGGCACATTTACAATATTGTAAATGTTGTCATTATTACTTTAATTATAACTGTGAGAACTGCTAGAAGTAATATATTCATGCCTATGTGAAGTTTGTCCCAACAACACTGTGAAATCCCCAACCTTCTCATCCGGTCTCACCTATTACATCCATCAACATTTTCCCTTGTTTTCTTCCCTGCATCTCTCTCTCCGAATTCATCATTAAACCCTACAGTTTTCTTCCTAAAATTTCGCATGATGCTTAATATCTACTCCAAGTCCTGAGCATTCCAAATGGAGATTCTCTAAAATGTACAACTTTATTACTGCAAAACTTTCCATAGCGTACAAGTTTTATTACACAGCTTGAAAGGCCACTCATATAAATTCAAGCTCTAAACTGGTACTTTTAGATTTAAAAATTAGGATTAAGAAAAAAATACGGCCGGGCGTGGTAGCTCACACCTGTCGTCCCAGCACTCTGGGAGGCTGAGGTGGGCAGATCATGAGCCCAGGAGTTCAAGATCAGCATGGCCAATATGGTGAAACCCCATCTCTACTAAAAATACAAAAATTAGCCTGGCGTGGTGGTGGGCGCCTATAATCTCAGCTGCTTGGGGAGACTGAAGCAGGAGAACTGCTTGAGCCCAAGAGGTGGAGGTTGCAATGAGCCGAGATTGTGCCATTGCACTCCAGCCTGGGTGACAGAGCAAGACTCTGTCTCAAAAAAAAAAAGAAAAAAATACACACACACACACTTAATATCTGTGCGTATTCCTCGAGATACACAAGCAATTTTGAATGCTTAACTTAAAGAAGCTGGGGGTAGATGGATGGATGAATTCATTCATTAATGAACTAACTAAAAGGTTTTATTAAATAACATTCCTTACGACATGAGGCAGGTCTCTCCCTGAGCTTGCCCGCTGTATTCAGTCCAAGCAATCACACCCACATCGTGCCCCATGGCCTCAGTCATTTTCAGAGGGACTCCTAGCCTCCTTCGTCGGCTCCTCCAGCACAGACCCCTCTGGTCCCCAGTCTCGAACCTCCGTTCACCTCCCTGGCTGCTACATCTGGGCATTCTACACCACATGAGTCCTGATCTCTGTGCATGCTGCCAGGAACCCCTCAGCAAGCCTCCTCACACACCCAGAGTCACCTGTCTTCTCTGCCTCCTGAAAGCACATCTCCAAATCAGCATCTCTCCACTGCTCACCAGCCGCACCCCGGCTGTCTCTCCCGGGATCCCTTTACTGCCCCCAGAATCCATTCCCCACACTGCAGCAGGGTGACCCAGGAAGACTAACACCCGTCCTTGCTCATGCCCTGCTTGGAACAGGTCAGCAGTTCCACGGGCCCTCGGAGAAAGTCCAGCCTTGGCACGGCAGTGCGGAACTCACCACAGGCAACACTGAGTGTCCCGGCAACAGAGCCATCTGCCCAGGTTCAGATGCCGCATGGCCCTGGGCAAGTTCCATGGCCTCACTGTAAACCGCGGCTACCAACAGAGCCCATCTCGTGGGGATCTTATGAGAACTAAATGAAATAACAGAGGTACAGATAAGTACAGGAAGCCCAGCATCATGGTACACAGTAAGTGCACACTTTGGCTATTAATAGGGGGCAGCCTCTGGCCCTGCCTCTGACGCACAGTCTACCCACAGCTTCCCAGATGAGATGTGGAGGCAAGGTTTTGAAGAGTGAAGAGGAGTTTTCTGGATGGACCAAGGGTAGGAAGACACTCCAGGACATAGGGAAGATCCAGAACAAAGCACAGAGGCATGAAGCAGCGCCGGGTGGACATTCACTGACCTCCGCCAGGAGGAAGCTCACTAAGACACACACTGGCCTCAGACAGAGATCTGGGGGGACTCTGTGGGCTCAGAAAAGAGTTTCCATGAAGACAATGGTGAGGAGGGTGATGGCAGCAGAAGATGAAAGGGAGGGAAAAGTTAAAGAAGATGCAAGTGCAGGAGAAACCATGGAAAAAGAAGCAGAGTTCAAAAGGAGTAACAATCGCCCATGCCGGGCACACTCCAGCCTCAGGACTTTCACACACGCTGTTCCCTCGGCATGTGCCAGAGTGCTCCCCGACTCCCCAGCCATGTGAATCCCTCCTCTGCTTCCCCAGGCCTCTACTCAGTGCCTCAACCAATTCAAAACAGCACCATCCTCCTTGCTGCATAACCTTCTCTGCTTCACTTTTTTTTTTTTTTTTAATTGAGACAGAGTTTTGCTCTTGTTGCCCAGGCTGGAGTGCAATGGCACGATCTCGGCTCACTGCAACCTCCGCCTCCCTGGTTCAAGCGATTCTCCTGCCTCAGCCTCCCGAGTATCTGCGTCACTTTTTATGACCTCCATCCTCACCTAACATATTTCACATTTATCTGTGTGTGCCAGTCTGACTCCACCAGCATCTTGCTCCACCAGCAGAATCTCCATGGGGTCAGGAACCGCATCTGTTCTATTCCCAGCGCCATCCCTAGGGTCTTTGTCGGCATCTGCCACACAGAAGGTTCTTCATAATTTGCACAATAAATAGATGGAAGAGGATGGAAAGAGAAAAAGAGGAGTAAGAAGTGCAGGAGGAGAAGGGGGAAGACAAGGAGGAGGAGGAGAAAGAGGAGGAGGAGGAAGAACGACCATCGCCATTGTCATCCAGCAGCCATCTAAACCAGACACGGATGCTGCAAAGAGCCGCACTCTGGGTGACAACAGGACAGGCTTTTAGGAGATGGCTGTCAAGGCTGGCTGAAGGCTGGACCCTCCTGGAGTGCCTGTAAAAACTACCAAGGAGATAATACACATTTGAGATGATGGATTTGCTAATTATCCTGATTTGCATAATATATACATGATTCAAGACATCACACTGTATCCCATAAAGCTGTACAATTATTAATACTATGTGTCAATAAAAATAAAAATAATGCCAGGCACAGTGGCTCACGCCTGTAATCCCAGCACTTTGGGAAGCCAAGGTGGGTGGATCACAAGGTCAACAGATTGAGAACCATCCTGGCCGACATGGTGAAACCCCACCTCTACTAAAAACACAAAAATTAGCCAGGTGTGGTGGCACGTGCCTGTGGTCTCAGCTACTCAGGAGGCTGAGGCAGGAGAATCGCTTGAACCCAGGAGGTGGAGGTTGCAGTGAGCCCAGATCACACCACTGCAATCCGGCCTGGCGACAGAGTGAGACTCCATTTCAAAAATTAGTTAATTAATTAATTAATTAAAAATACCAATGTCAGGCTCCACCTGACCAGCTGCACCTGAAGCTCTGCGGTAGGGCCTGCACATCTGCCAGTGTCTCTGCCAGGCTCCCAGGGATCCTGATTGTCAGCAAGAGATCCAGACCTCGACCCAGGAAGGGCAGGGACAGGCTAGGGGAGAAAGGGCAGGGCTCAGGCTCACAGGGGCCAGCTGGTCTCCCTCCTCCCCAGCGCCGCCTCTGGACACACTCCCCCTCTCCAACAGGCTTGCAGCCTCCACTGCCCTGACTGTCCATTAGAGTGGTAAGTGACTTGTTAGGGACCAACCTCCCCCCCCGTCAGCATCCCCAGGACCACCCTTTGTAAAGGTCCTACAGGAGGAAGGAAGAGGGTCCTCCCAGGTGGCCTGCCCAAGGCACCTCTTCTGGCATCCCAAGTAGAGGCAGCCTTCGCCCAGCCGGCCGGTGCCCTCCCAGTGGTTCCGCCCGGAGAGAAGGAGGAATGAGGGTTGTTCACTGTTTCTTGTCAGTTCTGTTAAAGTAAAGACATCCTCCTGAGGGAAAAAGCAGTAAGAAAGGAAGGACCTGAGAGGCCCAGGACATGGCTGGAGAAAAAGAGAACGGTGTGGACCAGAGCAGGCCAAGAGGGCTTCCTGACAGAGGCGGCACTTTAGCTGTGATGAGGAAGCATGGCAGAGCAGTTGGGGATGGGTTGGGGGTCAGAGAGGGCAGTCCAGGGCACTGCCTTGCCTGTACTACATTCTTCAGTTGAAGCCTGGCTGTGTTCCCTGCAAGCTCTCCTGTTACTTCCCTCCTGTGGGTGAATGAGAACAGAGGAGAGGACCTTGGGGGACAGCAGCCCAGCCTCCTCACTGCCCGCCTGTGTGCACTCCTTGGTCTGGGGAGGGGAAGGTGCTTCTCCCTCCTCCCACTGCTACCCTAGATGCCAGGCCCTGGGCCGGCCCCAGTCAACAAGAGCTGGGACCTTGCAACCTTGCAGGAAGCTTCCCTCAGCCCTGCCCTTCTAAAGAGCAGGTGGCTTCAGCCTAGAGCAGCAACAGCCGTCTCATGACCATGAGACAGCATGCCTGAGATCAGAGGTCACGTGCAGAAGGCAAAAGGAAGGGACAAGATGGGAGGAGAGAGGAGGGGAGAGGAGGAAAGGGGAAGGGAGGGAATGGGAAGGGAGAGGAGGGGAGAGGAGGAGAGGGGAAGGGAGGGAATGGGAAGGGAGAGGAGGGGAGAGGAGGAAAGGGGAAGGGAAGGGAGGGGAGAGGAGGGGGTGGCCCTCCCCTCACCAGGTGCTCCTTGTTGGAGATGAATGACCCACCTGCCCCCAGCAGTGATCCACTTTTTGCCCAACATAATTTGATCGAGTTGGTTTGATGTTTAAAATACAATTAAATTTAAAAGCTGTTTTTTTAAATAAAAAAGCTTTAACTTGAACCCCTCAAGTATATGACTGGCCCCAAAACTCCTGGGCAGCAAAGCGAGGGAGGATAGGCGATGTCATGGGTTTTCCTGCTAGTTGGAATCCTCATGACAGGTGATGAAACCTGCTTTTTCAACAGGCCCAGCTCAGAGACTCTCATTCTGAGGACTGGCGCTGAAGCCCCTCTCTCAAAGGCCACCTGGAACTTTAACTGTGGGGCCCACACCTATTCTCGGCTCCCATCTTCTGGGGCAGGCACTTTTTCTAAAACAAGCACATTTCTTTTTAAAGATATCAGCGTGCCCGACCAAAACTACTAACACAGCCTCTCGGGATGGTGCCGTATCAGGTCAGCCAGTAAGAAGCAGGCAGAAGTTCTGGGGGCAGGCAGACTTCCTCAATGAAACAGCAACAGTGCAACAAGAGCAAAACCTTCCGAGGAGAAGCCCTTTACCCCTTCTGCCTGCCTGCTCTTCCTTCCTGGAACTAAGAGGCAAAAGCTGGAGCAGCAGCAGCCATCTGGTGACCATGAGACAGCATGCCTGAGATCAGAGGCCAAGTGCAGAGGGCAAACAGCAAAGCAAGGGGATCACCTGCCCCCTCTCTCATAGTTGAGCATCCCACCCAGCCAAGGATTGCTGCCATCAGATTTCTTAATGTCTGAGATGGGTAAGACCGTCGCCAGGTCAACCACTCTTGGGGGCTTTCCTGAAACGTGGAGTCTGACACAGACGTTGCTAGCATGCTTCTCTGGCCTCACTGCCTTGCTGGAGAGCCTCAGGGCCCCTTCCCTCCATGACGCTCTTTCCTCCCAGCATCCTGACTGCCTCCTCGTTCTCCCCCAGTCTCTCCTTTCCCTGATTTGCTCTTTACATGACTGACTTTTCAAGTGTCATAAGCATTCCTCTTTTAGAACCTTCGAATATGCTGCCTGGACTTCCCTTCCCCTTTTTTGCCTCGGGTATTTTTGGAGAAGCCTGCAAGAGGCTGCCTATTAGGTCAGACCCCGTCTGCATGCCACCTGGAATGCACATCTATCTCTCCTCTGTGGCCTCACTGTGCTCGGAACTGCTGCTTAACGGAGCTTCCTGAGGGCTTGGAGGCTCCTTAGCCTGGGAACAACGTCTTTGTGTTCCCTGATACATCCCAGCATCAAGTACAATTTCCAGCACATAGTAGGTGCCCAAGAAACCACCGTTGAGTAAATCAACAACTATATCATTACATGCACTCTGAAGAAAGACACATCACACAATGAGAGCTCGTTACACAAGCAGATCCACACCTGGTGAGTCTGAAAGGGATCCAGTCTGAGTGACAGGTGAACACTGACAAGGTAGCAAGAAAGGCTGCCAGGCCAGGAGGACAGAGCAGCACATCCCAAGACCCTGTGAAGAGGGAAGAGCAGTGCATGAGTAGAGGGTGGTTTTGATGAGGTGAGCAGGGCCAGGCCACACAGGCCTTGGGGACCTGGCCAGCTGGCTCTTTGTTCTGGAGACTGTGGAGAGAAACCTACAGTTTCCGTTTCCAAAGCCCTTTTGTCTTCAGTGAAGGAAATGCTGGAGGAGGGCATATGCATGGTGAACCCCCCAGTGTCCATCACAGGAGCCCAAGACAGAGTGGGTGGACACTCACCTCTGCAGTCTGCTCTGTCCTGAGAGTTTTATAGGTGGTAGGTCATTCAATTCCCAAAAAACTTGCAATAAGGAAACTGAGGCACAGGCGGCCAGGGACCTGTCCAGGTCATAGGGCTGGTACATGCTGGGGCCTGGAATGAACCACACCTCAGTGTGACCAGGGCCGGCTGGCAGTGTGGGAGGGAGAAGCGGTAGACCACAGGCAGAAGCTCTCAGAGGGAAATGGTTTAGAAGGACCGAGGGAGGGAGTGGGGGCATTGCAAAGGAAATCCAAAGCAAGTAACGAACAATGCTAAGACTTGCTAAACTGGGTGACACATCCACCCGCATTTTCTATGCTGGAAACAATGTGAGTGTTCACGCACGCACACCACTGCACCACATTGGTGCTGCCTGTGGGATTCAGTGACCTGGAGATCATCAGGGTCTTGGTGACAGCTGTTTCCACGTCTTGAGGGGACCAGACGCCAGAGGAGAGCAGGCTGAGGAACGCCTGAGATTTGAGAACATGGAGACAAGATGTCTAGACTGCGGTTTGGAGAAATTTGACTATAAAATAGGAGAGAGAGGGTCAGTAGCCAGTGATGTGTCCATAGTGGAGGACAGGTTTTCTTCTCATTGCAGGAATCAGACATTACAGAGATCATCGAAGTCTCCTGCCTGCCTCTCCTCCATCCCACTCCCCTTCCTCTCTCCCCAAAGGCAACTGCTCTCAGGAACCCACTGTCACTGTCGCGCATGTTTTATGTTTTTACTACATATTGATTTGTCCAGAAACGTTTCAAGGCCTCATTTTATTGGTTTTTAACCTTTCTGTAAATGATGTGATACCGTTCATATTGTCCCAGGACGTGCTCCTTTTCTTCACATTACACTTTACAAGCTCTGTCAAGGCGGATAAATGGGAATCTCCAGAGCACTCTATGTCACTGGTATCCTCTCCATCCAGTCCTGATCTACTGCTGATGGGCAGCGTTCTGCTCGTGCAGTCATGGTGCCGACCACACTCCTGGGTCGGCCACCCCATGCCTGTGCGCTGGCTTTCTCCAGGGCAGAGGCTGCAGGTGAGCTGATTGGGCCATAAGCACCTTCGCCTTTATGGAGACTCACCAGACATCATACCAGCGTACACTCTTGCAGCACTGCAGGCAAATTCCTCTGCCCTTGCCCCTTCTGCACTGGGTGTTGCTAGATTTCCAGTGGGGAGATGTGGGACTGTACAATCACCCACAGAAAGGTTTCTGTTGAGAGAGAAATTAAATACAGAGGATCTAGAAGTGCATGCTGGGGTAGGGGATGGGGAGATGGCAGCCAGAGAAGGACTCCCCGGCAGACATATGCCCCCATATACAGAACTCTCTACCAGTCAATGCGAGGAGCCAGTTGGGACCTTCCTCTTTGCACTTGCTGAGATGATGGATCCCAGACTTGCCCGTAGTGCACAGCGGCCTCGCTGCCCGCTCCCCAGCTGACCCCTCCTGCTCCCACTGCACAGTGCCCACACACCCAGCAAGGCGCTTACACAGAGAATGATTGCCAGGTGTTTATTGAACTGTTTTCCCCCACAAGACTCTGAGCTGCTTGAAACAGGGGCTGCGTTATTATCTCCTCAACCTCCAGAAATTTGCAAGGGCCTAGCACACAGTTGGCGCTCAATGAATACTTTCTGAATTGCTTTAAAGCTACTATTGCAGAGCCCACTGGTGTGGATCTCCTAAATATGGTGCTCTGATTGCAGACACATGCACAATTTAAAGAAAGGAGCCAAGTGGGAGCCAGGAAGAAGCAACTTCAATCAGGAGTGTGGACGGCAGACAAGGAGTCCCACCCAAGAGGCTTTCTTCTTCCACCTTCTCTTCCCCACCCTCTCTAGCCCCCAGCTACCTCAGAACCCCAACTTCCTTCCCTGGTTGTAAAATAAATTAATACGCTTTAGCCTTTCCTATAAAAAACTGATCTCCATCCTCTCACTGTCTCTAGAAAATTCTTACATTAATTTATACTACTTCCAGTTTTGTTCTCTCTTACTCAGAAATGAGGAAAAATCCTGAGACCAGAAAGAGGGAAAAAGAAAATTCCAAGCCAGGAAAGCACAAAACAAGTTCAAATGTCTAAACCTCATGGGCGGGTATTGGGGGAGTGACATTCACAGCACGCATTCAAGAAGTCAAAGCTGAAATCTGGGGCTAAAGATGTAACACTGATAACACTGATGGGTGCAATGAAGAAAATGAATTCCCCTATTTCTATTTTACTTTTAAGGAAAATGGTTTGCAGGAGTGAAGGAGTGGAAAGAAAGCCTAAAGCTAGTCTGGAGACCTTGGAGCGCTCTGATATGCTCTGAGCAGCCAGGTTGAAATGGACGCCTCATGAAGTTGGCCTTGGGGGTTTCTGGTGAGCTCCACCAGGCGCCGTCTTTGACCCTTTACCTCATCCTATTGGCTTTTGAATCATCAACAAGTTGTACAAAGTTATGCAGAGCCTGCTTTCAAGAAATACGTGGAGATGAAGTTGGACGTGATTTGGGGCTAGACTTTGTGTTCCGTAAGGTCTAAGGGAAGAGGGTGGCAGCTGTGGATAAGGAAAGGGGAGTTCTAACACTCAAAGCTGGTGGTCTGGGGGATGGGCGAACTCAAAGGACTAAAAGTCAGCTGGAGATCCATGAAGACAACTCAGAAGAATCTTAGTGGCAGCTCCTCTGTGACAGTCCCTCCACCATTTTGGAAGTGGAGGCAAACCGGGGAAACACCAGGAAAGCTAATATTGACAGGCAAACCTCAGGCAAATAAAATGGCAGGAATATAAACCAAAAATGCTGGTTGTGTCCATGAGCCTGGGAGGCCAGCAAGAAGCTGGGGACAGGGGCAGCCTCCGTCAGACAGGGAACCCTCAAGGTGGGCAAGTAAGCAACCTAAAGAACCTGAGCTGCTCCCTCCAGGCTCCTCCAAATCTGACCTTTGCTATAGGATAGATGAGTCAGCAGAGCTCAACAGCTCCACAGATGTAAAGACGGTGTAGGAAGCGTATGGTGGAGGGAAGAATCAGCACCCCAAAATGACTGTGTCATGCTGGAGAAAGGGGCAAATCCAGCTAGGATCGCACTCAATAAAAATGAACATCATCTGTAGTCCTTGGAGCTAAAACCCAACTGCATTAAGAACGTACAGTTTAGCAGCAACATGTTTGACACTTAGGGGTTTTATTTGAAGAGTCAGCAGAAATATTGACTCCCAAAAGGTTAGCACAAACTTGGACTGGCTTCCGGAAGGTTAGCATCTGACGCAGTGGAAGTGCAGTCTTGGCAGACACAACACTGATTGTCCTTACCTGGAGCGCTGGACTCAGTCCACGGACTTGCACCCGTAGAGCGGCTTGAGCAGAGGAGACCTAGTGGGATGTGACTGTGGGCCAGGACATCCTGCCGCTTGAAGAAAAGTCCACAGATGGATTTCACCTACAGACGAGAAGACGCCCTCTCACGCAGAGGGTAGGTAAGAGCTATCCTCATATAAATAAAGGAAGCCGTGGCCATGAGGATTCAGATGAGCAAGTCCTGTTACAAGAACTAATATTGGGACCACACAGCAGGAGCCAGAGAAGACAGCCTTCAGCCCAAAGACAGAAATCCCAGTACCCCCAAGAGCTACGCGAAAGGGCTGTCTCAGTAGACAGTACACTCTCCAGCTAAGGACAAACTCAGTAGACAGTACACTCTCCAGCTAAGGACAAACAGCTAAGGAAACGCTGCAGAGGTCATCAGATGCAGACTTTCAACTCTAGTGACAGACTTCAGATTTCTGAAAAATTATCTCTGACTCTATGAGGATGATGTCCATTCTCTGATAATGACAGACAAATGAGGTCACATGGTTTGTAATGACTGGTTGACACAAATCATTTAAAAGAAATCTCATTGGTAAAACCTCCTTAATTCACTTCCTCAGGTGACAGAAAGCAGAGGAGAATTAAAATATGCTCTTTCATGGCAGGCACTATGGCTATCCATATTTTTTTTATCCTTAATTTAATCTTAAATAACAACCTTTTGAGATAAGTATTTCTGTTTACCTTTAATAGATCAGAAAACTGTCTCATAGAGGCTACATAATTTGGATGAGATTGGCCAGGCCATAAATGACCAAAGACTTACAATGGGCTTTATGGAAATTAAATCTTCTGATTCAGATGTTAAAAAACTGGAAGGAGCATTGCTCTCATCTTACAACCAAAAAAATTTGGATAATTTGCAAAAATCACAATCTTTCTTGAATAAATCAGAGAGCTGAGACTGCAGGATAAATAACCCAAAATCTAAGGAAAATAGGCACCTCCAAGGAAAGGAGCAGCCACAGACAATGGACACTGTAAAAGAAGAGTTTATTTACAAATTTTAATGAATTTCTAAAGATTGAGTGTTCACTAATGTGAGAACCCTACCCTAAAAACAAGATAACAGAGAAGAATTTGAAACTCATATTGCACTGAGCATGAACACAACAATAACAAAACCTAACCACAGCTTAACTTATGACTAGATTTACTCAAATTATTACACTAAAGTCTTAGCCAAAAACAAAACAGAGGAATATCCATTTCCAAGCATTAACACCAGTTACATAAGTTTCTGTTGTTCTGTTAAAGATATTTGGCTCTTACACAAAAATGTAAGACACACAAAGAAACACAGAGGAAAAAACAGTATCAACAAGACCAGATTTTGATGTGACACAAATGTTGAAGCTATTACATGAAATATTTCAAATAAATATAATTAACATGTTAAAATCTCAAGTGGAAAAGTTAGATAGTATGCATGATCTGATGGAGAGCTTCAAGAGAGATATGAAAACTACAGGAAATAATCAAATGAGAACGTGAAAAATGAAAAGCATGATAACAAAGTTGAAAGAGGCTTTACTGGATTCAGTAACAGAATCAATACAGCTGAGAAAAGAATCAGTAACTTGAAGATAAGTCACTATGAATTATGCAAACTAAAACATACACACAAAAAAGTAGTGGTAATAAAAACAGTATCCAAAAGCTGTAGGATAATATCTAACAGTTTAGCATATGTATATTTGGAAGGAGAAGAGAGAAAAACCAAGCAGCAAAAATATTTGAAAAGATAATAGGCAAAGTTAATAACAGCCACCAAGCCACAGACCCAAATTCTTCAAAAGCACCAAACAGAATAAATGCGTTAAACCGTCTCCCCAAATCCATGCATATCATCTTTAAAATGTTGAAAGTCAATTATAAAAAGAAAATGTTAAAGGCAGCCACAGAGGGAGAAAGCATATTATGTACAGAGGAACAAAGACAGGAATTGCATAAGACTTTTAGTTAAAAAAATGTACAAGTCAGAAGACAATAAAGTGGTAGATTTTGGCTGGGCACAGTGGCTCACACCTGTAATCCCAATACTTTAGGAGCCCCAAGGCAGGCAGATCACCTGAGGTCAGGGGTTCGGGACCAGCCTGTCCAACATAGTAAAACCGTGTCTCTACTAAAAGTACAAAAATTAGCTGAGCGTGATAGCACATGCCTGTAATCCCAGCTACTCAGGAGGCTGAGGCAGGAGAATTGCTTGAACCCAGGAGGTAGAGGTTGCAGTGAGTCAAGACCGGGCCACTGCATTCCAGCCTGGGCGACAGAGCGAGACTCCGTCTCAAAAAAAAAAACCAAAAAAACAAGATGTTTTATATGATACACCTGTGTAGAGAACTGACCATGAATGGAGCTTGCAGGACTGGAAGTTGCTCTGGGTGAGTCAGTGAGTAGTGAGTGAATGTGAAGGCCCAAGACATTACTCTACACTACTCTAGGCTTTACAAACACTGTACACGTAGGCTACACTACATTTATTTTAAAATATTTTCCTTTCCTTAATAATAAGTTAACCTCAGCGCACTCTTTTTTACTTTATAAACCTTTTTTTAACTCTGTGACTCTTTTGTAATCATACTTAGCTTAAAATACAAACACATTATACCGCTGTACAAAAATAGTTTATTTCTTTACATTCTTAATCTCATCTATGTCTTTTCTATTTTTATGTATTTATTTCTTTTACTTTTTAAACTTTTTGTTAAAAACTAAGTCACAAACACACGCATTAGCCCAGACCTACACAGGGTCAGGATCATCAGTATCACTGCCTTCCGCCTCCATATCCTGTCCAACTGCGAAACTTCAGGGGTAATGGCATGCATGGAGATGTCATCTCCTAGGATAACAACGCCTTCTTCTGGATACCTCCTGGAGGACCTGCCTGAGGCTGTTTTACAGTTAACTTTTTTTTAATAAATAGAAAAAAATGACCTCTAAAGTAAGGATAAAATGCACAGTAGAGTAAATGCATAAGCCAGTAACATAGTCATTTATTATCATTACCGAGTTATTATGCACTATACATAATTCTATGTGCTATACTTTTATAAGACTGGCAGTACAGTAGATTTGTTTACATCAGTGTCACCACAAACACATGAATAATGCTCTGACATGATGATGGCTACATCACTAGACAGCAGGAACTTTGCAGCTCCATTATAATCTTACAGGACCACCATTGTATATGTGGTCCACCATTGATCAAAACATCATTTTGCAACTCATGACTGTATATTTCTATATTCCAGCAATGAACTCTTGGTTAACAAAATTTTAAAATATAATAGTGCTTTAAATCACCCAAAAATGAAATATTTAGGTGCAAATCTAACAAAACAAGTACATGTGTTGTATGTGAAAAAATACAAAATGTTGATAAAAGAAATGAAAGAAGATCAACCTAAATGGAGAAATGTATCATTTTCATATGCTGGACATGTCAGTATAGTAAAGCTGTCAATTCTCCTAAAACTGACATAAAGTTAAAATACAATTTCTGTCAAAACCCCAGCAATATGCTTACATATTTTTATAGACAAATGTTTATGAAAATGCAAAGGAGTATGAAGCATTAAACAGTTTTGAAAAAGAAGAATGAAGCAAAAGGAATCAATCTATCTGATTTCAAAACTTATTATATAACCCCAGTAATCAAGACTATGCGGTATTGGTGGAGGAACAGTCACACAGATCGGTGAAGAGAGAACCCAAAAATAGACCCATGCAAATATATCCAACTGATGTGTCACAAAGGTGAAAACGCAATTCAATGAAGGAAACCTTTTCAGTGAACAATTAGATGTGCATAAGCAGAAAAAAACAAAAACTCTAAAACCTTGGCCTAAACCTCAAACCTTAAACAAAACTTAACTCAGGGACTTTTGAATGTAAAATATAAAACTGTCAAACTGGCCAGACACAGTGGCTCATGCCTGTAATCCCAGCACTTTGGGAGGCTGAGGCAGGAGGATCATTTGACGTCAGGAGTTCAAGACCATCCTGGTTAACATGGTGAAACCCCGTCTCTATTAAAAATACAAAAATTAGCTGGGCGTGGTGGTGCACGCCTGCAATCCCAGCTACTCGGGAGGCTGAGGCAGGAGAATCACTTGAACCCGGGAGGCAGAGGTTGCAGGGAGCCAAGACTGTGCCACTGCACTCTAGCCTAGGTGACAGAGCAAGTCTCCATCTCAAAAAAAAAAAAAAAGAAAATCGAACTATTAAAAAAAAGAAAATATTTGCGTTTGGGATCTAGGGCTAGGCAAAGAGATCTTCACATAGTATGACCTGCAAATAAATGATAAATTGGACTTTATTAAAGTTAAAAATGTTAGTTCTGAGAAAAAGTCTATTAAGAGGATGAAAATACAAGTTATGTACTTGTAGAAAATATTTGCAACCCACACATCTAACAAAGACTAGTATCAGACATATATAAAGAATTCTCAAAACTCAGCAGTAAAAAAATCAAACTTACCATTTAGAATATGGGCAAGGATCTGAACAAACATTTTACTGAAGAGGATCCAGAGATGGCAAAAAAGCACATGAAAATATGTTCAGCATCACTAACCACTGGGAAAATGTACATTTAAACCACAGTGAGATATCACTACATGAAAATAAAAAATAGTGATAACAGCAAATGCTGGTGAATGTGTGGAGAGACCAGCACACATACATTGCTGGTAGGAGAGTAAAGTAAGACAGCAACTCTAGAAATTTGACTTAATAATCATTTGACAATTTGAAAACTAAACATATAGCCATCATAAAAACCAGCCACTGCTTACTTAGGCTCGTAATTTAGAAAAATCAAAACTTGTGTTCACACAAAAACCCATTCACAAATGTTTTATCAGCTTTATTCATAATTAAAAGAAAAAAAAAAAAACCTGGAAACAATCCAGATATTCTTCAGTGGGTAAAGGGTTAAACAAATCGGTACTCCTTAGGCCAGGCACAGCGGCTCACGCCTGTAATCCCAGCACTTTGGGAGGCCGAGGCAGGAGGATCACAAGGTCAGGAGATCAAGACCATCCTGGCCAACACAGCGAAACCCTGTTTCTACTGAAAATACAAAAAAGTAGCCAGGAATGGTGGCACATGCCTGTAGTCCCAGCTACTCGGGAGGCTGAGGCAGGAGAATCACCTGAACCCAGGAAATGGAGTTGCAGTGAACCAAGATCATGCCACTGCACTCCAGCCTGGGTGACAGAGCAAAACTCTGTCTCAAAACAAAAAAAAAAAATCGGTATTTCCATGCCATGGAATACCACTTAGCAATAAAAAGGGGCAAACTGTGGATACATGAAACAACTCAAGTCAATCTTTACAGATTTATGCTGAGCAAAAAAAACCCAATCCCAAAACATGACATCCCACATGATTCCACTTATGTAACATACTGAAATAGCAAGATTATAGAAATAGAGACTGGAGGAGTGGTGGTCAGGCCTAAGAACAGGGTTGAGGGGCTCAAAAGGGAAGGATTTCTGCCTTGATCTGGCACCCCTCTTTCTCTGCACCACCCCCTTCTGCATCATGATGGGCATGGGACAGACAAGGGCTCCTCTCAATGGAACCAGACCTGTCTCTGGCCAAAGGGAATTTCCAAAGATGTGTCTCCAGAAGCAGAATAAGAGAGGTTTGATTCGAGCACGGAAGTTTTTCAGTGAATTACTCTCTTTGAAAATGATGAGAGAGACAGTCTTTTTCAAATTTCCAGGTCTGTCCCGGGATGTAGATTGGGTTTCATCGGCCACGTCCACCAGGAAATTTCGAAAGTCAGGTTATTAAAAGGCTGCGAGGGTGGGAACTCGCAGTGCCGGCTGGACTGCAGCCCCTGACACCGAGATGAGCACCGAGTCTTTTTTGACAGGAATCGCAGCCTCTCGTGCAGATTCATTTATGGAAAGGAGATAATGGGAATGGGAAAGAAACACTGCTCTAATTTCATAACATGCAGCTCTCAACATGTTTAAATTCCAGGACCGCCTTTGCAGTTGAGCGTCTCTGGAAATACGCTACTCCCTGAAAGGACATATGCTCAGCCATGCTGAGGCGGGGTGGATGTGCCCACCCCGGATGCACGTTCGGAACACGGGCCCTAGAACTGCAGGTTGGGGGCTGCAAGGGCCTCAGGGTCAACAGTTACCCAGTGAGCCACCTGCTGGGGATCATAGGCCATCAGTGCTCAGTGTCACTCAGCCAAGGCATGCATTCTGTGGATCTCTTTGGACACTTACACTCTCCCAATTCTGTCCCCTCTGGGTTGGGGTGGCAGCTCCCGTTCCAGGGGATGCCGTCGGCATCCCCACCTGCTGTAGGGCTCAGACTTTGGTAGGCCCTGAAGGAGGTAGTCAGGAGGAAGCAGACCTGGGCTGTGATCTCACAGAGCTGGCATCTGCGGTGACAGAAAAAATCCTACATAAAGTTGTATGTCCTGGAGTAGGACCAGGTGCTGGAATGGACTCCAGACTGCAGGTGCTCTGGGACACCAGCCTCACGGGAACTTGCAGTGCTGCCTGCACAGGAGTGGGTGGCAGGTCAGCATCACCCCAGCCACTGACGCTTTGTGGTAGGACTGAATCCTGGCACCATTGCTTAACAGCTGGTGATGCTGAGCTATACATACCCTCTCTGCCTTGGTTTTCTCATCTGTAAAATGGGGATCATTCTACCTGCCTTCCTGGACTGGGTTAGGATTCAACATGACATTAAGCACATCTCACGGTACAATGAGTGGAAAAACAGGAGAGAGTGAGGGAGAAGACCCACCGCCCTCACACCCACACCAGCTCCCTCCCAAGTCCTGAAATTCCCACATTAGCCTCAATCTTCAGGGGCCTTCTAGAGCCAGGGCCATTTTAATTTCCAGAATTGGTATCCCTTGGGAAGAGAATGAAATAAGCCAGACATTCCTAAATTTGATGAATTAGCCCCCAACTCCCCAGAAGTACTGTTGAAAGCTGGGGCCCTCAGAATGAGATGTGTGGGTTCGCTGGAGACCAGGAGAGACTGGGGAGCTGCACCCGGGCTGTGGACCGCAGGCCCAGACAGGCAGGCTCAGGAGGCCGCGAGGCTTGGCGGTCTTGCTCTGGGCAGCGCAGGGCGCATTTGTCTGCTCACCCCAACTCTCCAGCGGACGTTTACTGAGAATGGGAGGCAGGACCATGGAAATGTCCATTCCCACGTGGCCCATGGACTTTGGGGGGAAAATCTTACCTGGATTTTTGTTGTTATGCTGCCATTTCCTAGTTGTGTGATTGTTTTTTCTCAATCTCTGCTAGGCTCAGTGTCTTCATCTTTGAAGTGGGAATAGCAGCTCTCATCTCCTCTCAGGCAGTGAAGGATTAGATGGTAAGCTCCTGACAGGCTCTGTTTCCTGTTGGACGAATAAGTAGAGGGAGCAAGGAACCGTTTGCCCCTGCTGGCCCCCAACCACCCCGTCCTCCTTGTCATCCTCTCCATGGAATTCAGACCATCCCACTGGCCCCTGTACCCCCGGTCCAATCCTTCAAGTCCCTCTTCTACATGGCCACCAGATCTGATTGCAGCTCTCCTCCTCAGCTCACAACCCTTCAGTGGCTCCCTGGTACCATGAGGCTAGGGCCCAAGTGCCTTCCACTGACCCTCTCTGGGAGCTGGAACCTGCCACACTCCTGTGAACCCCAAATACCTGAGACAGGTCTCAGTCAAGTTAGAAAAGTTATTTTGCCAAGGTTAAGGACGCACACCTGTGACATGGCCTCAGGAGGTCCTGCCGACAGGTGCCCAACGTGGGCAGGGCTCAGCTCGGTTTTACACATTTTAGGGAGACATGAGACATCAATCAACGTGTGTAAGAGGAACACTGGTTCCATTGGAAAGGCGGAGGGGGCTTCCACCTTGTAGGTAGATAAGAGACAAGCAGCATTCTTTTGAGTTTCTGATTAGCCTTTCCAAAGAGACAATCAGACATGCATTTATCTCAGTGAGCAGAGCGATGGCTTTGAATAGCACGGAGGCAGGTTTTCCCTAAGCAGTTCCCAGCGTGATTTTTCTCTTTAGCTAGTGATTTGGGGGTTCCAAGATCTATTCTCCTGCCACACTCCCCAGCCTCATCCCATATCCTCCTTGACTGGAACCTCCTATTGCCCCAACCCCATGCCTTGGGCTTGTCCTGCTCCCCCTGGAGATAGGCACACACATGCAGACTCAGCACAGCTCAGGGCACCTCTGACCCCATCTCAGCTCTGTGTGGTCCTTCCCACTCTGAGCCCTTGCAGCAGCCAGGGAAACACCATCCTAACACTTATAGATTCTTATCATGAATGTGTCCTGCTGTGTCTCCTCCAACTCCAGGTGGTGATCAAGGCTCAAGTGTTATTTATGTATTTCCATAACCTCAGCCAGAGCAGAGCTGGAAGGGGTGGGGAAGCCAGGGGAGGGGCGAGAAGGGAAAGGGGAGGGAGGGAGAGAAAAATGGAAGGGGAGGGGAGAGAGGAAGAAACGGGGAGGAGGGGAGGGAAGGAGAGAGAGAGGCAGGAAGGGAGGAAGGGAGGGTGAACTGAGGGAGGGAAGTGAGGTGGAGAAGGAGAAAGGGGAAGGCAGAGAGGGAGAAAGGGTGGAGGAGGGAGGGAAGGGGAAGAGGTGGAAAAGGAGGGAGAAAGAAAGTTAGCTGGTTAATTGATTAGTTAGTTAGGTAGTTGGTCCCTAAAATAAGACCAATCAAATAGAACCATTCTACCCACAGGAGTAGACTCAAACTTGACTTTGTGAGCTTACTCGTGAGATAACCAATCAGACCCTGAGAAGCAAGTTCATCCTTGGGCCATGGTGCCAGGAACTGTGATGGCTTCCATCCATCTTGAGCCGCTTTTGTTACCCAAATTATAGTATGCAAGACAGAAGCAGCATAATGAGGTCCTGTGCATTCTCTGGGGGGATGGGGGAAGAGGAGTGGGAAAGGAACAAAGGCCTCCAACCTCCCAAGTCGGAGGCTCCCTCGTTGTCTTGGGCAGCCCCAGCTTCCTTTGAAAGCAAGAAAGGAGCACAGTCCACTGCCATGGCAACCACCCTCAGCCGTCCTGGGACTGGGACGTGACTACTGACTGGGAGCCGTCCAGAGGCCAGGTTTCCCCAGTTTCCAGCCACACAGGAATAGAAGCCCTTTAAAAGGAATGACAGATGACACTTTTTAGGACCTGGCTCAGCCACCAGTGACGGCTGGGGAAAGCCTCTGTCCTCACCTACCATCTGCTCCATTACAAGTGTAATTTGCCTGTCCTGAACACCAATTTGAAAGCAGCCTGTAACTATAAAGCAACAAAGATGCTAACCAGGGCTTATGAGTGAGTAGACAAAAGGAGACGTCACCTCCTTGCTCACATTGAAGGTTGAACTTGTGGCTGTCAGCAGGAGGCAGCAGATGCAGGCATCTCTGGGACCTTCCCCAGGAGCCCAGGTTCGCTCACAGTCACTGTGACCCATTAGGGGTCAGTCCTGGTGTAGACAGTGAGCACTGACCTTAGTTGAAGGTTCCTTGATACCATCACTGGGGTAAGAATTTTTTATGCTATTCTCGTTCAGCCATTGCCACAACCCTACAAGGAAGGTATCTTAAGTGAGTGGTGTGCATTCACAAAGCTCAGGTGGCAGAGGTGGAAGTGGGTTCTGCCAAAATCCATCTTCCCTTCCTCTCTAACAACAGGACTGCAGCTTGGCAGTGGCTGGAGAGCTACGCCGCATACCTCAGCTCCCCCTGCACTCCGGTGGCCCTAATGGGAGCAGAAGAGATGGGGTCACTTGTCGACCAAAGCCTTTACAACTGGGGCTTGGCTGTTCCTTGATCTGGGTCCTCTTCCTATACACCTGAGCATGGGAGGAGCTAGGACCCAGTCTTGGTCACACAGATGGGAATGGTGCTGAAGGAGTGGGGAAGAAACAGTGTGGCAGGAACTCGGGTCTCTGAATGAGCATGGGGAGCCGAGCCACCTGCTGGTCCTAATCTCAGACCTTAGTGACAGACAAACTTGGCCTCATGTGAGCCCCTGCCCATGGTTTGTACTGGTCACTTCGCTCAGTGTCCTGTCAGAACAACAGAGACCAGGTGTTTCAAACAGTAGGAATTTGATATGGAGAACCAGTTACGAAAGTGTTGGAAGCCTGGAGAATTAGAAAGGGGAAGCTGAGGTTCTGCGGAGACGATGAACTGTGGGACGCTGTCATCATCCCGGGAGCTGGAGAAGCAGAAGAGAAAATGGCATATCCCAGAGCCCAGGATCACTGCACCTCTGAGGCTATGGAGCACGTGCTGCTGCTGCTGCTGCTGCTGCTGTGACTGTGGGAACCATCACCACAAATCAGCAATCAACAAGAGGCCTTCCTTCCCATGGACCGCCTGAGCCAGAGTCCATGAGTGAGATGCTGCTGGAATCGGTCATCCTAGGGAGGAACCCAAGAGGCTGTTACAGCTGCAAGAGGCAGCAGAAGAGGCAGGAAGAAAATAAAATGGTTTCTCTCTTCCTCCACCTTCCAGTCTCCTGCCAGGGTTTCCCATTGGCAAGATTAAACTGGAAGGCAAGTTGGTTTGCAGGGTTCCTGCTCCCTGTGACCCAGATGGATCTGGGAGCAGAGACAAGGGAGCAGCACCCTGGGCTAGTGAAAGGTCTGGTACTGGGGCTGGCAGATGTCTCCACTTCTGACTGACTAACAGTGGCTTTCCAGGATGCTGCACTAAGAGGATAGAGGAGAGGAGGACAATCAAGGGTCCCTGTCTCCAGTCCACCGGGGCAGAGACGAGGCCAGAACTGGGAGGGCAGCAGGGGGACTGGTGAGAGGGATGCTCTCAGGCAAAGTCAGGCCCAGGCTCTATAGGAAAGGGGCCTGAAGCGGTTTGCACCATCTGGAGGTGAGGGTGGACGGTGGCCGTGCATGCACTTTGAATTGGTCATCTGCATTCCAGGGCATGGACCACTCTCCCAAGATGAAAAAAAAAACCTGATAGAGGATCACATGGTACCAAATAAAAGTGTTTCTTTTAACAGGAGCAGCGATCTAAGCCAGCATGCACCCAACAGCTCCTCAATGCCAAGCACCACACTGCACCCTGCAAATACACTTTCCTCACGTGGACCTCATGACGGTCCCATTGAAGAGACATTTTCACTCCATTTTACATTGAGAACGTTGACATTTGGGTTATGTAAACTCACTCAAGAATTAAGTCGCAGAGGTGAAATTGTCACCTCAATGTGACTCCAAGCTTATTGACTTTGCCTCAGAACATCCCTCTCACCAATCCCCCTGCTGCCTTCCCGGTTCTGGCCTCGTCTCTGCCCTGGTGGACTGGAGACACACACCCTTGATTGTCCTCCCCTCCTCTAGCTACATGACTCCCTAGGCGAGGCCTTCACTCGGTCTGGATGATTCTTCTGAAACCAGATCTGGCCACGTCACTCCCAATGGAACACAGATGCAAATGCCACCATCTGACATTGTCCCCAGCCTCTGGGCTCACCCCAGAGATTCTCAGTCAGCAGGTCTTGGAGGAACCTGTCAATCTGCCTTGAGAGAGTCTCTGGGGACTCCAACTCTCTGCCCACTCTAGAAAGCCCAAGCCTTGGGTCCAGGTGGCATCGGAAGGTCCCTGGTCCAGCCTCTGCCTGCCCATACAGCCTCACCACTCAACCCTTCAGCCTAGACTATCAGTGTCTTAGCCTACTCAGGCTGCTGTAAGAATGTCACAGACTGAGTGGCTCAGACCACAGATGTTTGTTTTTCATGTCTCACAGCTCGAGAGGCTGCAAGCTCGCGACCAAGGCATCAGTGGTGTTGGTTCCTGCAGAAGCCTCTCCCCAGCTTGTAGACAGCCTTCTAGCTGAGTCCTCACATCACCCTTCCCTGGTGCCCCTGTCTCTCCTTACAAGGACACAGGTCAGGTTGGAGTAGGACCCCATGCCAGGACCTCATTGGCTTTCATCATCCCCTTAAAGCCCCTATCATCTTCAAATAAGGGCCTTAAGAAAGAAATTTGGGGTGGAAACAATTTCCATTCCTAACAGTTGGGTAGAGGCCATGAGCATGAATCTGGACCTGAGATAAGCCTGTTTTTGAAGTCCCATCTTTGCCATTCGCTTGCTGTGTGTCCTCGGCAAACCTCCATCTGTTTCTGAGTCTCATCTGAGAAGTGGGAACAAGGTGTCCTCAAACACAGGAAAGTAAAAGATTTAAAGGCGGCAGCGTATGGAAAGCCCCAGGCACTCAGTGGGCCTTGTGTAATGGAAGATTGTCACGAGCCACGTCTCCACCCTCACAAATGCCCTAATTCCGCACCAGTCTCTCTCCCCTTACCCTCTCTGAGTCTGTCTTTGTCCAGCACTTGACATTTCCCCAAAGATGCACAAGACCTTCAGCAATTCTGTGCATGAGGTAGGCAGGCCCTCCTGGCCCTGTATGCAGATGAAAGAGAGCAACTGCCTGGCCCAGATGTGGATGTTCAAGCGGGGAGAGGCCTCACGTCTCCTGACTCCATGCCCCGTGCTGTTTCATTCACTAGGGGATTTTCAAGTCCCACAGCGACTCAGTGTAAGTCTTTAAAAACCAAAGGCTCTTTGATAGAACCTGTATTACAGGAAGAGGGAGAAAGAGAAAAGAGACATTCCCTCTTTCCAGAAAGTCTTGGACAGCAGGTATCGGTGAGAAAAGTCAGCACATCAGAGCCATCTACACTGGCAAGGAGCGGAGCAGCACTGAGTCTCCATCACCAGGAGGCATCTGGATCCTGGGTCACGGGGAACTCTGTGTGATGACGTTGCTGCATTTGTTCACCAGGAAAGTAAAAGAAACATCCTTGATGCTGGAAACCTCTGGGACCAGCTCCCAGAGCACAGAAATCTGGCCAACCTGTCCATCATTTGGCAGAAGCCCAGGTCTCTGGGCTGGTCCTGACTCTGACATGGAGGCTGCTGTACATACAGCCTCACTTCCTGGTCAGCAGAAGCAACCTGTAGTCCATAGCCAGCTGTGCAGGTGACCTGTCCACTCGACTACACGTGGGAGATCCCTTGCCTGCTCACGGCAGGGGAGAACAGGGCCATGGCATCAGGGATCCCTGCACTGGCGTCTCTGGGTCACAGAGAAACTGACCGGCTCGGAGCCCAAACTCGCCACCCACAGCCTTGCATCCTGTCGAAGATTTGCAAGGAAATGTGGATGGACGTGCAAGGATGGTTCTGAGGGGCCATGGGACGTGCTGACTTTTCATACCTATACCTGCTGTCCAAGACTTTCTGGAAAGAGAGAATATCTCTTTTCTGTCTCTCCCTCTTCCTGTATTACGGGTTCTATCAAGGAATCCTTTGGTTTTTAAAGACTTAAACTGAGTCACTGCTGGACTTGAAAACCCCCTAGTGGACAGAACAGCATGGGGCATAGAGTCAGGAGACACAAAGCCTCTCCCTGCTTGAACATCCAAGGCACAGGCCTGGAGGAAGGGGCAGAGAGCAGAGGATAAGCCACGGCCAAATCTGTTGCCCCCACACTGGCTGTCAGTGCTTGACTGTCGGGCGGAATCCTGCTGTCTCTCACAGGATCTGCTGGAGAGGGCATCCCAGCACACCCCTCGGCAGCCCTTGCTGGGTGAGACCAGCCCTGATGAGCACTCCAGACGCCTCATGCAGTCCTCCACACGAGTACTCCACACACGCCGCTGGAGGAAGAGCTATCCCCTACTCATTTTCTAGGAGGAAAATGAGGCCCCAGAATCTCAGTGACTTGCTCCAGCTCCCTTGCTAGGACAAGCAGAGCAGGTGTTCAGGCCACTGTTCATGTCACCATGAAATAAACATACAGAGAGATGAATCTCCAAGAAGACAGTTTGTTTGGGAATACAAGAATTGCCACTTGGGACACACAAACTGGGGTGGCCCCTAGGGGTGTTCAAAGAACAAAGTGAAAGCCTGGGCTTCCGTTGCGAAGAGAGGAAGGTTCTGTACAGCTGTTCTGAAAGTTCGTTGCTTTGGTGGGGGTGGTGTCCTGCAGGAGCTGGCGACTCCTGAGGGAGGATGGCAGCAGTTACCAGTCAAACTTGAAAGCTTAGGGTCATATCAGGCCCGTGCATGCGTGCGGTTTTGGACTGGACTTGCAAGACAGTTCCTGGAATAGGCGTTTGTGACTTGGGTGTTTTTCCCTCTGTCTTAGTTAGATGTGATAAAAATGTCGCCATTTTGTATAATCAATTTTCACGTCCCAAAGGCCATGCAGGGGCTGAGATGTGGGACTAAAGGACAAAGAAACCTGCTGCCCTGAGGCCCTATTGTCCTAGTTCCCAGTAATGGAGCCACATTCCAGGGTCCCTGCTGTGAGCTGCCGGACTGGCTCATGAATTATTCATCATCCCACGCTTCACAACCAATCTGTGGATTGTGTTTGTTATTTACCGAATTGTGTGTAGAGCTTAGCGATAGGGTGCTTTGAACTGGCCCAAACCCACCACCAGGGCAAGGCTGCTTTTTGCTCAGCCCCCACCAGGGCCCTGGCTTCACTTCCTGTAACACTGTCATTCATCTGTGTTTGCTCAAAACCTGGAAATGCCCATCTCGGCTGTGGGTTTTAAAGGCATGAAAACCAAAATTCTATTATAACTTTGTGGGAAATGAAGCTGCATTTGTTTCCTACGACAAATGTAACAAATCACCATGAATTCCGTGGCTTTAACCAGCCCACATACATTCTCTCACAGTGCAGGAGAAGTCCAAAACAACCCTCCCTGGGCTAAAAGGAAGGCATCAGCTGGGTCACATTTCTTCCTGGAGGCTCTGGGGGAGACTCTGTTTCCTGCCCTTCCGGCTTCCACAGGCCACCCACGTTTCTCAGACCAGGGGCCCTTCCCCTTTCAAGGCAGCAATGGCTGGTGGAGCCGCTCTCGCGTTGCAACACCCAGCTCTCAGCTCTTGCCTCTCTCTCCACCTGCAAGGAGGCTTGTGATTATACACAGGGCCCCCCGAGATAACCTACGTAAGCTCCTTACCTTGAGGTCAGCTGATGAGTAGGCTTCGTTCTATCTGCAACCTTCACTTTCCCTTGCCGGGCAACCAGCGCATTCTCAGAGACTAGGATGCGGACATCTTTGGGGCCCTTATTTAGCCTGGCATAGAAATGGAAAAGAAAGCTCGGTCTGGGAAGGCTTCCAGGGGCCGTTTCCGTCA